>NC_080029.1:88464147-88767178 GCF_030020395.1 Manis pentadactyla | reverse complement strand
AAGTTACAAAATCGCACTTCAGTTTTATAATCTAGATGTTCATTTCTTTAAAAAAAAGTAAAGATTTCTCACATGTCACTAGAATTGCTAAACAATTACCAACCCCAGTGCTTCTCTGGTTGCATGTTAGGATCAATATGTGGGGAGGCTTTTTAAATCACTTAAAACAATGGCAACAACTCCGTCTCCCTCCTTCTTCCCCAAAAAGAACAGCGGCTGAGGTGAGTTGACCAAGCAGGGGATCCATCCCTATTACTGTGTGAAGACTGTGCTGGATGGCGTAATTGTTTATTCATTCATCAGTCATCATTTATGTACTTCCCAAGTGCCAGGCATGGGGATAACTTGGTGCTAAGTGTATGCTCTGGAGTCAGAGGGCCCAGATAGCTGAAGAATGTGTCTGAATTAGTTGGGTGAGGGAGAAGTGGCAGGAGGGAGTGTTCCGGGAAGAGGAATTTGGGCAAAGAGTAAAACCTTGTGGTGTGAAGAAGGCTGAGACTTCTAAGAGAGTTTTCGGAAGACTGTGGTTGGGGGATAGATGAATGATTGGGTGCTGTTCTGTGTGACCTTCCTGTGCCCTCTTGGGCAGCCTGAGGGTGTGACCAGGTCAGGTGTTCTCCCATCACCGTTCCACCAGTGCCACAAAAAAAGAGCATACAGCATATGATTCCATACAATGCAAAAACAATCAAAATGAATCTAGGCTATTAGAAGTCAGAATGGTTGTTACCCTTTGGTAGGTTGGTGACCATTAGGCAACAGATGGGGCTTCTGGGGTAATGTTCAGTTTCTTGAACTGTGTGCTAGTTACACGTGTTTAGTTTGCTGCACTGATGCATCAAGCTATATACACTTATGATTATGTGATTTTCTGTATGTATGTTATATTTCAGTAACAAATTTTGAGAAAGGGTTTTGTCATTTATTAGTGCATTTGACCAACACAACAATTCTAGAAGACAAGAAGAGAAGGTATCTTTTCTCCAGTTTTGTAAAGAAAATAGACTCAAAGTTTGGTCCAGCGTCCCAGGGCTACTTAGTGGTAGTTAGGTCAGGTATGTAAGTCTCTCAGCCCAAGGGAGAGAGACCCTGTGGGGGGAATTTACACAGTGCTTGATGCATAGTAAGTGCTCAAAAATGTCATTTGAATCTGGATTTTAGACTGGTGCCCTTCCAGTTCCACATGGCTGTCATCTTGCTCTGGGAGTGACCGTTTGCTCTAGTGGCCCGATGTTCCTGTTAGAGCATGTGCGTTCTCTCCTCAGAGAGGAATGGAGATGAGTCTTGAGTCAGATGTCCCAGGAAGCTGCCAAAATACCTGTGGAGAATTGCATAACTTTGTCCTGGTAGGGCTTAGAAAAGAATGCGTCAGACACTCAGTTCTCAGACGTGGTGCCTAGGAAAACAGGAAGAAGGTTAACTTAGGCAGAGATCCATGTATGTGACCTTGGATAAATCATTGAACTTCTTTGGTGGCAACAGTTTGAAAGACATATTTGATACTCACTGCTTAGAACCATGTGATCCTTCTGTGGTTAACCTTCTGAAACCCCTGAATTTTAGGTATTCCAATACATATAATCAGATTCTCATTATTTTCAAGGCATCTGACTACTTTTCAAACTTGAAAGTTCCTTGGTGTTAAGATCAAATTTTGATTAATTTAATTTATAATTTAAATGTCATTATGCCCCATTTTCTGCCTGTCATCATCATTCGTAAAGCAGTGGCACTGACAAGTTATATAGAGTAACCAGAGGTCCTATTCAACTTGACTGTATTTCTTCCAAAAAATGTAAAACAGAACTTTCTTGTCAACATAAAATTGCAGTTATTTATGATGTGGCTAAAGAAAAGATAAGAAGTTCCGGAAATAGAATCTGTTATTGCTTGGATAATAAAAACTCAGGACCTTCTTTGGAAGAAAATGGGTAATGATAAAATGCTTTGACTATGATGCTAAGGTCAGCCAATGAGCACAGAGGGAATCTGAGAAAAATAAAGAGACAAATAGAAGCAGATGTTTGGAAAATCTTCTTAAATATTGCTAGTGAAGTTGTATGGTTAGTTATCAAAGTTTCAGGGTTATAGCTATCATCCTAATAAGATTATAATGAAAACCATCAAATTGGTGTTCAAAACCTCATTAGAACTGTGGTCAACCTTACTTTACCATGAAATTGCATTTTCCAAATAATGCTGCAAATTTTGTATCAAAGTACTTTTGAGCTGAAGTTCTTGCCCCCGTATTTCTCAAAAAGGTCATCTGTCATAAACTCCTATTAAATCAAGAACTTTATTTCAAATTAATACAAGAGAGAAATCTGGCAGGAAGGGGAAAGGAAGTAAAGTTGAAATATTATAGCTTTCTGATTGGTCAGCATCTATGTCCTCAAAAGCAAATTTCTTTTTACTTTTAGTTGTGTCTGATGGCATAGAAAAGTTCTATCTTATACCTAGTTACTAAAGGCTGTCATTTGAAATAGTTGTACAGCTGAAGAGAGGAAGTAGATCACTAGTAACTGACCCAAAAGGGAATAAAATAGACAGCTTGGAGACAGGACCCTTGGAGGCACTCCGATGGAAGGTTGGTCAAAGGGTAAGCATAAATGGCCAAGGAGAGCTTTTGAAACCAAGCCAAGAGTCACAGGATTCTAAATGAAAATGATCAGGATCAGTGAGAGGTTTTAAAAGTACAGTATTGATATTTACTTGACAGCTTGATCCAAAAAATCATTATGTGCTTTATGATTAGTTTTAAAAAGAGCTAACTTTTATGAGTGAAGAAATCCTGATTGTTATTATCTCAATACAAAGCCTTAATTTACTCTCTTGACTTCCTGGCTTACTGCTGGTGGTGTAGCCTTAAGGCAATTACTTGCTCCTTTAAGCCTCATTGTCTTCATACCTAAAATGGAGAATGTTAGTGTCTACCTCATAGAATTGTTTGAGGTATCCATGAGATGGTGAATGTAAATTGTTTATTTGAGCCCAAATAATTTAAAAAGATCATTAAATGTCTTTACCCATGATAGTGATGATGATGACCTTGAAATATACTCATATCAAGGGCCTCTTTCTTATTTTTCTTTTTCCTCTCCTCTTCCTTGATTTCATCTCAACTTCATTTTTAAAAAGATTTGAAGTCCCTTAAAAATTTGCAAATAATAAGATTTTATTTTGTCTATTTTGTTTATACTATGCCTCATTTAAAAGTGTAATTTAAACAAAATTGTGAGGGTTAGGTTGTTTTAAAGATTATTTGAAAGTATGCTTATATACTTTATATATTAGTATAAAATATGTTTAAGGTTTTTTTATATGTACTTTATATAATAGTATAAAGGTATATTGAAGGTTATTTGACCAAGAAAAAGGAGTAGAGTTGGAAAATTTAAAAGAAGAGAGATGGAGCCAGAATATAAGATAGCAAAGATATGAACTAGTGGGCCTGTACTAGTCAAAGTCTTCACGGGAAATAGATGACTCACTCAAAATAGGGTAATTTGAAGAGAGTTTATTTAAAAGGGATGGCAGCTGAACCCTAAGGGATAATTTACTCTTAGGCCTGACGATTTGAGAGAAAGAGGAGGTTGCTGGAACTCAGGAGAGAATCTGTAGCGGGCTCGCGTGAGAGGTCCTCACAAGGACCAGAGACCTCTGCTGAGGGACGCAGACAGCCTGAGGTGACCTCATGGGAACAGGATGGGAAATGAATATCTTGAATTCACTCTTGTTCCTCCCTCATGTCCTGTTGGCTCTTCCCAATGACTGAAGAGAATTGGAAGCCAAAGGGAATGAGAACTGTCGATGTCATCTTCACAGGCCTGTCTGTCTTCAGGAGCAGAAGGAAGACAAAGAAGTATGGGCAGAGAAGACCAGAAAGTTGCTAAACAACACTGAAATCTTAACTGGAATCCAAAGCAAAAAAGGGATAGAGTCAGATACAAAGTCTATGCTATCAATAAACAATGAAAAACCACATCATTTTCGCTGGAGCTTTCCTAGACTTTCAAATTTAAGTGACATTCTACAAAATTGTCCAACTTGCTAAACACTTACTTTTGCATGAGATACAACAATTAAATAATGATATCTGTATATCAATTAAATGGGAAGCATACGGGAAAAATAATAATTTTGGCTTTATGGCCCAACCTGTTCTTTCTGAAAATAAATAGACAATAAAATTATCTGTAAAGGCAACTCTTAGATTAAGACAATAAAATATTTTCATTTGTATTGAGTTTTTTTAATCCTCTATCACATGTGCAGGTAGATGCTTTATTAAAAAGTACAGGCCATTGAGATAGGTTTAAAAGAAAGGAGACCAAAATACACTGATTTATCCCACTCAGAATTATTTACAGGTGTGTCAGGAGAATATTCCAGAGGCTTGAGTTTCATGGTGGTGAGTACAAGAAAAAGCATCAGGAATTGGCATTATAAACTGAGCACACACAGCTTGGCCAATGAATGGTTCTTGTTCACAGAGACGGACTGTAAGAAAAGGTGAGGAAAAGCTACAGGTCATCTTACACTGGTCTTGACAGATATTTTTTCCAGGTGAAAAGATTGTAAGAGTCCATTGTGGGAACAATGTTCCCCATATCTGTTTTGATATTTTGAAAGCCAAATCTGACAAAATAGTGCAGGGATTTACATAACCCCTTTGGAGAAAGCTCTATTTCTTTGTAAATAAAATATTGGGTAAAGTGGGGAAAATACAGTACTAGACACATTGTTAGTAGCATTAACAAACAACTTTGCATATTGTGCTACAATTTATAAGCTTTCATGGACAGAATTATTGAAGCCTGACAACAGTACTGTGAAAGCACTACCCTCTTTATAAGTTGGAAATGGGAAGCCAGGGAGATTGAGAACCTTCTCCAGATCACCAGTTGGTAAATATTCTTGTGGGAATGGTGGATAGAAAGAGTAAGAATCAAACATGGGGACATAGACCAAAGTCTCCTAAATATATTTTTAGTAAAAAATCCAGCATCTTGGCTTACCAATTTTTATTGAATATCTTTTGCATTCATAGTGAGCACATAACAAATATTTGTTGATGAATGAATGAATGGTGGCATGAACAAATGATCCATGCGAGAACATCATCCTGTGTTGTTTAGCTCCCGAGAAGGTAGGTTCTTGAGACAACATATGCAAATTTAGAGGGTGTACAGGGTGGGATTCCATGCAGATTATTTCCATCTCCATGGATGTGTTTGAGTAGGTGGGAAAGCTATGGCCATGGCAAAGTGGTACATGGAGCTGTTGGTGGCCCAGGTGCCCCGTGGCTGTGAGTGCATGCCAGACGTGTGGTGGTTTAATGAAAGCCCATGTCTCATATGACCTGGGAGACTGAAGGCCTAACCACCCACCATGACAGGCCCTGACAGTCAAGGGCAGGCATGGTGCATCCTTAACCTGCAGGCAGATAGCCCCATACTCATTGTGTTAAAGGTTAGATGACAGCTGAGTAGCCTTTGGCATGCAATTACTGCCAAAGCATCCTCTGTGTGATGTGTCATCTCAAATACAGAGATGACCCAGTGTCACTGTTGGCCCTTTTTGGATTCTTCGCAACAGAATCCTGTTGGGCTGTTGTCAGTGTGTATCTTTTCAACCTTGAGTGGCCCTTCTCACAACCTTCCTCAGAATTGTACAAAACAGTTTGACTCAGTTAATCAACTAACAAGTGTGCCTGGTGGTGGACACCCCTCCTTGTCCTTGTTAATAGGTCTACAGGGGTCTACCCTAGTAGCCAGATTGCCTCTTGGGAATCTCTCTGCTCCTTTAAAGAACACTCCTTTAGTAACAGGAAATCTTTGAGAACTGTCAAAGAAGCTTCTATCTCACTTAATCCAAAACACTGCCTCTAATGCCACTTCAGTGGATTCAGGCTTTCCTTTGTGAGTCTCTGACCAGGCTCTGAATCCCAAGAAGGAGATGCCTTGGGAATAGGACATTGCCTTCTTTACTGTGCTGATTATTATTATTAGCAAAATCCACTTGGGGGGCTAAACTCCATAGAACCTGTAGAAGCACTCAAATCAATCATTGGTGTCTCCCTAACTCTGGTGGTGAATGATAAGGGCCACAATGTGACAAAAACTTGTTAATATCCCATGGATTCCTCCTGGAAGACCCTGAACTGATCAGACTGAGGAGCACATTCTAGACTCATTGCATACCCCAGACAGGAAGCGCTGCCACCAGCCCTGAGGACAGGACTCCAAGAACTTCTCTGTGACCCCTGCCAGGTAGAAGACACCTTCATTCTGTGACAGTTGGGGACTTGGTTTCCTTCATGGCATAAGCACAGATTTTGGAGATGAACAGATCTGAGTTTGAAGCCCTCCACTGCCACTTAAGAGGAGCAGAGTTTTAGGCAAGTTTCCTAATTTTTTTAAGCTTCAGTTTCCCATCTAACCTGGAGATAATAATACTGCTGAGGTGATTATATGCAGCTGCTTACAAGAGAGTGAGGACAGTGGACTCCATAGGTTTACCACCTAACTATGAAGATAATCTCCTGGATTCCCTGGGTACCCAAATGGCTTTCAGGCTGTGGATCTGCTTGAGCCCCACAGCAGTTCTGTGAGGGGTTAAGAGCAATTTGGGACACTGTTATGTAGAAAGGGAAAATAATATTACTGAGAGATGATGACATTTTCCTAACATCTTGCCATCAGGGGGAACCAGGACTGATTGTTCCGTCCAATACTTTATCCAGGAAATTTTGCCAAGTCGTATTTTGTAAACATTTACGAAGTCTGAACAGAAGAGATTCAGGTGAGATACAAGGAAGATGAACTCTTCTACCTATAGAACTGTTCTACCTGTAACTTAGTTCTGTGACAGTAGGGGACTTGGTTTCCTGGATTCCCTGGGTACCCAAATGGCTTTCAGCCTGAGGTTCTGCTTGAGCCCCACAGTAGTTCTGCCCTCTCAGTAATATTACTGGGAGACTGCCAAGGGGAAGTTCTAGAATCTTCTCTGAAGCTGAAGGATTTAGGGGATACTAATCATACAAATAGTATTGGCACCAGAGAAATAATACCTCTACCACCACACCGTCAATCTATCCAAAATGATGTATTCAATTTTTCGGTTAGAGGTATCAGCTGCAGTTGTTGAGAGATAATGGCGTTATGAAACATAAAGCCACTAAAAACAATGAGGCAGATCTGTCTGTATGTCCTGAGATAAGAGAAGGATATCTGTGAGATAGGGTTTAACTAAAAATGTACACAGCAATATATATAATGTGAGTGTATTTTTGAAAAAGTAGTATTTGCAGTTTCTATGGTATATACATATCTATGAGGTCAGTAAGGCTGTACATCAAACTGTGGACTGAGTTTTTACCTGAGGGTCTGTTTGGAATGGAGAATAGGGGCTTGAAATTTTTTAATACATTGTTTTATATTATTCTTAAATTACAGAATACCAAATATTGGAAAAAAGACAATATCTAGTACAATACCTAGGATCTATCATATATTTAGATAGATATTTATTGAATAAGAACTTGAGTTTCATGATAATTTTCTTACAAAATAAAAATAATATACTTCACTTTTAAAGTCTGCTTCATAATATGTAAAGTCTTTTATATGTATTATGTCATGTGGGTGTTCCAAAAACCTCTGAGTTGGGCAGAGAAGAATATCATACAAATTAGAGACTCTTGGAGATTGAATCATTTTCCCTAAATCATATATAAGTGGTACTTGGACAACACTCTTTGCTACTTGACTTTTTATTTATTTATTTATTTATTTATCAAAGGCTCTTTGAGTCCCCTCTGTGTGATACGTTCCCTGTTCTTTCCACTATACCACATGCACTGCAATTTGCAAGATATAAAATATAGAAGCACCACATAAGTCAGCCTGAAAAGGTACCACAAACTCCTAACCAACAGATTACAGTTCAAAGCAAATTTTATTTTGTTTACTTTTACAGTGTGCCTTTCTGATACTTAATAAGCTATGGCAGACTTTATTTACTAAACCAAAGTTTCAGCTTGCTTTTCTGAAGAGTAGACTTGATGGTTTCAACCTTAGATTTTTTCTCTATATTTGCTTAAAAGAAGGCCATTAAGTAGTTTTCAGTTCATCTTCCACTTTAAAAAATAATCAAATGTCCACACAATCCTTTGTTTCTCTCCTCCATAGCATACCATTTTTCTTTTATTTTTGTACAGAGGAAGAGGAAAGGATTTGGCTTAAAGGATGAGCTAATCATCCATGAGACTGGAGAAGTTTATAAACTCATCCCTGAAAGAAAATTCTTCTGCTGTGATGCCTCATTTAATTTCATTTTTGTGTTCTGGCCTTGCAACAGAAACATGAGTCCATGGGTGACCTTGAAGTGAAACACCAAGAAACTGCAAACAGGTGAACTATAGGTGTTGGCTGGCTAGGCATGCATGGTGGGGATCTAGAGGGAGAACTCTGTCCACGGTTCTCCATTGATGAAAAGCAATACAAGCTAACATAATTCCCGGGCTTCCTGCTGCAGAGAGATGGGTGGGTTGGGGAGGAAGTATTGCAAAGCAAAGGAGTAGAGGAGAAATGAGTCCTAAGGATTGGTATTTGTTTACACATTTATTCTTTCATTCTCTATATATTTTTTGAGTATGTATAGGTACTAAATGGGAAGGATTCTTAGCTTTCTAGAAAAATATTGCAGGATGATAATAGAGCAACAAACCAATTTAAAAATATTAATTATAGATTGTGATAAATGTTAAGCATAAAATAAACAGTGCTATGATGGTTGATAACAATGGTGGGGTGAAGGGAGAAATGTTCATACATAGGGAAGTCAGGAAAAATCTGAAAGGCAAAAGTGATAAGCCTCTACCAGGAGTTAATCTAGTGTGTGCTGCAAAGTGAATACGGCCCCTCCTCTCCTCTGCCTGATCATAATATTGGCCTCTCCTAAAGACTGAGAATAAGGTTTTAAAAGAATCGTTTGTTTCCTCCAGAGCCATGTAATCAATTCCTGGGATGTTAGCCTATTTTGTGGTGTGACATCATCATGGAATCCTTTCTTTTGCTGAGGAAAGGTAGTTTTCTACTTCTTTGCCTTGACCCTACTCCTCCCTTCTAAGCTATGGCCATTTCCATTCCAACCTCCCCGTAGAGCAGTAGGACCAGCTCCCCTGGTGCTGACCGCTGTGCAGTGGTGGGGCCGGTGAGAGCCTCAGGAGGCTGCTGGCGCTGTGGCTTTGTCTAGTGGCCTTGTACTCAGAGAGATAATAATTGGCTTAAATGATGACAAGAAAGATTTAAGTTATAAACAAAGGAAGCCTTCATGGCTGCAAAGAATCACTAGGACAAGTGATCACGGACAGTATAGAGTTCCTTTTCTAAATATGTCAGGTATGAACTCTATGGAATTGTTTCAATACAGTCCTAGCTTGGGGGCAGAGAACAACCCCCAGCAGACATCAGGTGTCCCTTCAAGTCCTAATAAGCTATAATGTGAAATGTCATTTTTTTCTTTCTTAAAATATTATTGTGTTCAAAACCTTTTCGTTAAATAAAACCAACAATGAAAAAAACAGTCTATATTTGGAATTCCTTCTAATAGACTTTTCTTGGATGAACTATTTAATTGCATGAGCTTTTCCAGATGTGAGACTCAATCTATGGGAAATAACAAAGAATTTGTGAATTAAATAAATTATCCTGCCTTTATGCTATTTTTTTCCCCTGCATGGTTATATAATATAAACAGAATGTTGAAGTTAATCATCAGAATTTGTCAGAAAATGCACTCTCAAAATTGTTTTGTTTAAAAAAATCATTTTTTAAGGAGAAAGAGACCAGCTGTTTTATATTTGTAGCAAGATTGAGATTAAATATTTAAGATCTCTGTATTGAATCAGCAAGAATGAGGTAACCAGCTCTCCTAAGAGTGAATAGTGTATTATTCCCAAAGCTATAGTAAGTAGGAAACTCCTGAAAGTAAATTATAAATCTTCAAATCACAAAAAGATTTTACTGCCATCAGTTTTTCTTAGATGCCTGCCTGGTTTTATAAAAGCCTTTGCTTCAGACAGATTTCATGTATTTGTCTTTCTTGATGTTTCTGGCTGGGAGGAATGCTAATGTAGTGGTCCCCCCTTATCCATAGAGGGTATGTTCCAGGACCCCCAGTGCATGCCTGAGACTGTAGATAGTACCTAACCCTATATACGCTATGTTTTTCCTATATATGCATGATAAATTTAGTTTATAAATTAGGCACAGTGAGAGATATAGAATTAGGCAACAGTAAGAAAATAGAACAATTGTAACTATATACTGTAATCAAACTTATGTGAATGTGGGCTCTCTCAAAATATATGACACTTGTCCTTCCTGTGATGATGTGAGATTATAAATTGCCTAGGTGATGAGATGAAGTGAGGTGAATGACGTAGGCACTATGATGTAGCGTTAGGCTACCTTTGGCCTGCTGATCATATGTCAGAAAGAGGATCATCTCTTTCTGGACCATGGCTGACTGTGGGTAACTGAAACTGAGGATAAGGGGGACTATTTTACTGTTAAATTTGGATTTGGATTATCAAAATTTCCCTAAGTGATGGCAACCTTAGAGTCCATTCCGATGAAACAAGTGTTTGGAGCACTTTCTTCGTGAACTATCCAGACACTGCAGCTGAGACTGCTCTTTCCTGTTACCAAGGCTTCTCTCTTTCATCCAGGTCATCTGCTTCCCTTGGACTTAGTCTAGACAGCTTGCCACCATTGCAGGAGTCATAGCGTCTCTGGCAACACCCTCTTTTATGAGAATGGTCAGTTTGGGGACAAAGTCTTAGACTACTATCTCACAGGGAGAGGGTGATTTTTGTTTTATGTCATAATTCTCAAGAAACATGAACAGATGATCAGTCTGGAGCATCAGCCTCATGACCTCCTTCCTTAGCACTGGGCGCTGAGAAATATTGGAGAGCTGGAAAACTAGTTTGGTCTGCAGGTACTCCACCAGGAGCACTGTTTTGCCAGGGCTTTGATCACAGCTCTGAAAATTTCCATTTCCCTGGTATAGAGGCTCAAGTCCTGGCAGAAATCAAGAAGTGGGGCATCAGAATGGAGACTACAGTTATAAAATGTCCTTGTCCTATTTTACATTTTTCTCTAGTGTTTGCCTGCAGGCCTGAATCTAGATAGTATGCTCATGCCCATTGGAATAAGGAAAATAAAAAAGAAGGAAAATGTAGCATCCTTGGTAAAACTGGTTAAAATAAATGCAAGTTTGGTGTATAGATAAGATGTCTGCAACACTAAAGAGTTTGAGATTTACATAGAGCTGCTGCATTGGGGCTACCACATGGAAAAGACATTCATCTACCTGTATTCATAGATTTCTGTAAAGTTTCTCCATTTTTCTAGCCCAGTGAAGATAAACATGTTAGTGTGTAAGTTAGTTCAGGAAAAAAAAATACGAATCATGTTTTTCACATTTAAAGTAAAAATAACTTCATATAATTCTGTAAAAATGTGAATGTGCCTGTAGACTAAGTGTTAATCCAAGCTAGACAAGGGCAATAAAACATCCACGGATGCAGAAGATTTCTCTCAGAACAGGAGGGGTGAGGTTCTAAGCCTCACCTCTATTGATCCCCAATTTCTCACCTGATGGCCCCCCTGCGACTGTGCCTGTCTTAGGTTGTTCCTCCCTTGAGGAATCTTACCCATCTCTGGCTAACCAGTCATCTTCCGGGGCCATACAGGGAAATGTAAAGTTGCTAAGTGAGAGAGAAGCAATATTGTTTGAAAAGGTTAGCTTTTTACTTCTTTGCAGATTTATGCCCTGTGGCTTCTATGCCCAGCATTTGTCTTGAGGTATCTTTACCACTTGGAAGAATTATGATACTCGGTAAATTCGATATGAGGCACGTGCAACTGATCTTTAAGAAAATAGTATTTGTCAAGTTGTGATAAAATGTCATGATTATCTTAAAAAGGCATTAAAACACCCCTCCTGTTTCCACTACATATCTGTATGAGGCAGTATTCCTTTCATATGTTTCAAGAAAAACAATATATTATAGCAGATTAAATGCAGTAAAATATTAAATAGAATAAAATCAGGTTAAGGTGACATGAGAATCCAGCTGTCTTCTATTGAGTTTTTTTTTGTTTTAGAAAATACAGCTGTTTTCACAAAACATGTTAATTATGTTGACACATAATGAGATTATTTTTGTTATTTTAAAATAAATTAATATTTAAATATTTTCACGTTGTAGTTTCTAGTATGGTAAATATTCACAGATATAACCCATATAAACAAAATTTCTTTGAAGTTCTCAGTAATTTTTCAGAGTGTGAAGAGGCCCTGAGATCAAAGAATTGGAGAAGCATGGCCCTATGTTAAGAACTGGGTAGAACTAATTCTTAACCACAGCTATTATCATCAACCTAATAAGAATAACTTGTATTGAGCTGAAATTAGATACACTCTATTGACTGATCATGTTATATAACCAGTTTTTTCCAGCTGGACATCTGTTTACTGGAATGTGTATAATAATCATTTGGGGGACAATGATTGGAAATAAGGAATGAGAAAATCTGATAGTCTAGATTGCACTTACTTGAAAAAGACATTGAAACATTATTTAAGGCATTTTTGAAATCTTAACCTCCATTCTCTAATGAATGGCTCAAGCTTTGCTGTGGAAGTACAAACAATTGTAATTTGACAATAAAAAATTTAAAGACAGAGAGGTATGCGCTTATTTTAGCCCTTGTTCTGCATTTCTTATCGTGACTTTTCCTCTGCTTAGATGTACAGAATCTCTCCATGTCCACAGGGAAAAGCGGGGTTAAACTACTTAACATGTTCAGGGACCCTTGCAAACAAGCCTCAACCCTCACCAGCCTTATTTACTGCTTTTCTTCTCCCCTTCATCCATCTCCCATCACTCATTTTGTACATCAGCCATGCTAAACCTTCTTAAACACACCCTTGCCTCACGTGTCTTGGGACTTCTGAATTTCCCATTTCCTCTCCTGGAATGCTTTTATTCCTCCTTTCCCCCATCCAACAAATTCTCACTCATCCTTTAAGATCAAGGGTATATTTACCTCCAACAAGAAGCCATTTAAAAAAAACATCCATTCATTCAACCAATAGGAGAAGGTAGGCAATGGTGAACTGACTCACACATAGTCCCTACTTTCACATGTCATGTAAAATATCACACAAGTGAAAAATGGCAATTGTGATGAGTGTCCATATAGGAGGGACTCAGGATTCTGTGAGAATCTATAATGAGAGGGTTTGTCCTGGACAGGGAGGTCAGGGAAGGCACCTTTGAGGAAGTCACAGTTGATCTGAGCCCTGAATAATGATAGGGATCAAAAAAGAAGAGGGAAGGACAGTATGTTACAAGGGAGAAGGCTCTGTGGCGAGAGAGCATATGGACAACAGAGACTGGAGGAAGACACCATGACTAGAGGGAGTGAGGCCGGGAGAGCAGAGTATACTTGAATTTATTTTAAAAAATCTTTTAAATTGAAATACACTTAATGTACAATATTATACTGGTTTCATTATATACATAGTGATTTGACTTTTGTATACATTACTAAAGACCATAATAAGTGTGGTTACCATCTGTCACCATGCGAAGATATTGCGGTATTATTGGATATATTCCTTTTGTTGTACTTCTATCCCTGTGATTAATTTTCTTTATAATTTTAAGTTTGTACCTCTTTATCCCCTTCACCTACTTCACCCACTCTCTTCTCCCCCTTCCCCATGGTAAACAACAGTCTGTGGTCTAGTTCTGTTTTGTTTGTTTGTTTTGTTTTTTTAGATTCCACATATAAGTGAAGTCATGGTATTTGTCTTTGTCTGACTTATTTTACTTAGCATAATACCCTTTGGGTCCGGCCATGTTGTTACAAATGGCAATGTTTCATTCTTTTTTTTTACTAATATTCCATTGTATGTACTGATATTCCATATCTACTACATCTTCTTTATCCATTCATCTTTTGATGGACTTTTAAGTTGCTTCCGTATCTTGGCTATAGTGAATAATGTTGCAGTAAACACAGGGGTGCATGTATCTTTTGAATTAGTGATTTTGTCTTCTTTGGATAAAATCTTAGAAGTGGAATTTCTGGGTTGTATGGTATTTTCTATTTTTAGTTTTTTTTGAGAAACCTCTCTACTAAAGCACATTTGAATTTAAAGAGGAGGTAGAACCCAAAGCAGGCAGGACTCTGTGAGCATGTTAATGAGTTTCATCTTTAACCTAAGAAACTTATGAAACATTAAAAACTGGAGGGATTATGGAATCTCAGATATGCCTTTGGAAAAGATCACTCTGACCATTCTAGAACAATAGACTAAAGAGAGGCCAGAGTCAACGTGGGGAGATCAGCAATGATGTTAGTGCAGTGGTCTAACAGCACAATGGTGTGGCTGGGTAAGGAAGAGGAAGGAATGTGGGTGGATTTGAGTGATGTTTAGGCAATGAAATTGAGTAGACATGGTGATGGATTAGAACTATGGGGTAAGGACAGGTGTCAAGGACGATCCCTGGGATTCTAGCTTGTGCAACTGAACGCATGAAGAGGCCATCCACTGAACCAGAAAGGCCCTGGAGAAGGAGGACCAGGTTTAGGAGGGAGCTCCTGACTCCTCCAGGAAGAGGTAATGACTGCTATGACCCTAGCTTCATACCTTTACTACAGCACTTTCATTTTGTAAGATTTTTCAAATTTTTCAATTTTTTTTTATTAGTTGTCCTTCTTTCAGTGGAGGAATCCACCATTATGTGAGCCTTGATAGGAGACAGAGCACAACCTCCCAGTGCAGAAAATAGAGTAGACTAGATGCAGTTTCTTCCCAATCCTGACATCTGGTAGATTGGGCTTTGGGAATTATTTGCTTTCATGTATGACTTTGAATTTGGAACAGGGGAAAAATAATGAATTTGTAGTTGATTCGCTGCAGCAGTATTGAGTAGTGACCAGCTGGGGTAGCAGTGGTGTCTAGCAAGCGTAGTGGCGGTGGTGCCAGGGGAAACATTTAATAGGCTGTTCCTACAGCATCAAACTTTTCTATGAGTCCTACTTCTCAACCTCTCTTATGCTTGCCCATTTTCTGAATCTGCTTCCATGGCTTTTTGATTGAACATAATTTGATGACAATGATAGGTAACATCTCCTGAATGTTTAATATGAGTCAGGCACTGCTCCAGTGAGCTCATATATATTCAATATTTTAATCCTCCTTTGACAAATGAGAGTCTAGAGCATAGAGTGGTTAAGTAATCATCATATAGGTCCTATAGGTAGTAAGTGATAGACAAATTGGATACCTTAGAGCCTGGATCCAGTGCTAGATATCTCACTAAGGATAGATTTTATAGAACATTTGGTTCTAGGCTTGCCGTTTCCCCTTGGGAGCCTCAAACATGCAAAGGGCAGAGATTGGGTGTTGCTCTCAGGGCTGGCACAGTGCACATGCAGTAGACATTCAGAGATTCAGGGTAGCAGCAGGAATAGTTCTCCCAAGATTCAACCCCCTCCCTTCTATGCAAACATTCATACTCCTACTTGCTTCTGTTCAGCTGCTGCACAGACCAGGGTCCCAGAACCACACTCTTTGGTAAATGCTTTCTCTACTCCATGGCACTGTTAACCCAGGGTTGCAGATGCCAAAACAGGAATGAAAGCTCCTATTGTACAGCATCCGTGCAATGCATCCGTGTTGAGGTTTTTGTGCAGACAGGGGAATGCTGAAAGCCAGCTGACAACACAACAGCACAGGGTGAAACTGTGTAGTTTCGATTCCCCAGGAGCGTTTGTTTAGAGCAGCTGAAGCAGCTAGGAAATCATGTAGTGTCCGCATTCCACATGAAGAAAGCTCTGTGCACACAAAGCCTGTGGAGCAGCAGCCCCTGAAGGTGATACTGCCTAAGCCAAGTCTGCCCTTCCCTGGGGACTTCGTGTTGCATACGGAGCCTTTCAGCCCTGGGTTTTGAAGGGGTTAACAAGGCTGCATTTAGAATGAAATCTGTTTGATTCAGAAATTCTTGAGGATTGAGGGGCTGGGAACCCGGGGTCTGGAGTTACTTGGTGGCCTCTGGCTTACCAGTGTGAGACAGGGTGGCACAGTCTCTCTGAAGCTTCATCAACAATCAGTGTGTACTGCAAAGTTTCCCTGACATTCTTGGATAACTTGTGGCCTAAAATCCATTCAAGCTGGATGGAGAAGCAGATTGTTTGGGCCTAAAATCTCTGTGGAGACCACAGGGTCCCCTTGCGGTAGCTAAAGGCAGTGCTGAGCTGTCCCTGAGACTTTCCTTCTGTTTCTGAGACTAAGATGAGGTCTGAGAGAATCCAAATCTGTCGTTGATTGTAGGCGCCCATCCCTTTCACCACCACCCTTACTTCTGTTCCTGCAGGAGGCACGGGTCTCGGGTCTCACCATTTTGGTGTCTGTGGCGCTCTCTGCTGGCAGTTGCAGTCTTTTTGTTGTTTGACACAGGGTGCCTCTGTAATCCTGTTCAGGCTACTCACCCTGAATCTGGGTACCACAGGAAACAAAGTAGAGGGGACTTGGTCTACAGCCAGAGTCTAGATCCTCCCACTCTCTGAAGCACTTCTCTTGCCTGTTTGAAAGTCAATTACCCTCCCTATAAAGAGTCAATCCTTATTAAAACTAACCTCTTGCTCACATCCTCCCTCCCAGTAGCTTATTCTCTGGGGCTGGAATCCTCTCCCAACTGGGTCAGAGCTACAGCTCATTTCCTACAGGCAAGAGCCCTTGCAGGTCTTATGTTTCTCTGGTTTGTTGTTTGTTTGTTTTTTAGTTTAGTTTTTCCAAATGGTAGAGCCAAGGACAATGGCGCCATCTGGCAGGAGTAGGGCCAAGGGGTGCCTTGATGGAGAGGGGAGGGGACGGGGTTCTCCCTCATAATTTTTATCAGCAAGTGTCCCACACCTTAAATATGTATTAAATCTAGGTGAGAACTACATGCTTGCTATGCAGATGGAGCTTTAAGAAACATTCCCAGGCCCCATCGGCTGGCTGCCACCCAGCCCCTTGAAGCAGAAATTCTTGGTGCAGCCACAGCCACTGGATCAGAGATTGGAACCAGTTTCAAAGGCTCAGAATCCATACCACCACTCGTTTTTCATGAACTGACTTTGTTAATGACTATCTATCTCCAGAATTGCTATTCGTCCTCAATTTCTATCAAAATAATGAGAAATGATAGAATAGTAGTAGGACACCACAGTTAACTTCCTTCAAACAAAGAATACATTGGAAAGGCTGAGAATGGGTTACTCCAAAAGAAAGTGTGTTCATGGACTTATTTTTAAAGTTTTAGGATCATGATGTAAGAAAAGCAAGGTGCAGAATACTACTTGTAGAAAAAGAGGTGTGTATGTATATGTGTGTGTATATATATGTACCTTACATATGAATAAAATATCTGGAGATATAAACAAAATTAAAAGCAAATACTTATTGGTATCTGTTTTGTGACAAGTACTATTCTCAGCCTTTTACATACATTAATTCATTTAATCTTCATAAAAACTTCATGAGGACACTGTCATTATTATGCCCGTTTTTCAAACAAGAGAACTGAGACACAGAAAGATTAAGTATTCTGACCAAATTACACATCTAGAGAGTACAGAGCCAAAATTAAAACTGAAGCCATCTGTTGGCTGCCTCTGGGAAAGAGAAACGGATTGGCTAAAGGACAGGAGTGAGATGGGAGACATTAGTTTTATGCTTCTTTGTATATTTGGGGTTTTGAACTATATAAATGCAATATGTATTATATGTGCACACTAATAGAAATAGTTTAATAATAAAATAATTTAAATGAAATATGAAACTAAAAAATTAATTTTAAAAATCCAACCTAGAGGGTCAGTAATAGCACAGTAGTTAATATAATAGACTTAAGGTCAGATCATTTGGGTTCAAATCCTGCTCCTATCGCTAAACTTGGGCAAATTTGAATCTGGCTTGTGCCTCTGAGGGTTATTATTTTGAAGATTAAATAGTTGATATGTGTAAAGTTCTTAAAAGTGTCTGACACTAAGTGGTCAATGTTTGTCATCATCATCTAAACTAAAAATGTAAACTCAATTGATAGTAAATAGTGATGACCATTTATATATGCCAGGTGCTCTTTTAGGTTCTGGAGATATAGCAGTGGGGAAAAAATAAAACAGGAAAAAAAGATCCTTGTCTTCATGGGGCTATTAAGTCTTCAGAGACCTAGAGAGAATATTACTTGGGATGAGAAAATAAAGAGGCATAATAAAGTAGGAGACTATGTATGAAAAAGTATAGGCTAAATACTATGCTTTCAAATCAGTAGAGTCTCATGACATATTAAATCTTAGTCAACAAATGGGATTTTCATAGATCACATAGTCATTATTCATTATTCTTAGAATTTTTACAAATCCCAAAATAACTACAATTTTTAATAATACTTATTTACAACATAAAAGGAATTTAAAATAGAACATAATCAGAAAATCCATTTTTAAAAGGAAACAATAACTCATATTTATCTTTGGAACTAGAGAAGATTCTAGAAAAATTCCAGAAGTTAAATGGCCTTGTGAAAGTGAATCTTTTCCAACTAATTCCATTTCTTTTTATGTGATTCATCAATCAAGAAAGCATTGTGATTTTAATGTCTGTCAGAATAATGTCAAAAACTTCTTGATAGCTTGGCTGATCAAATAGAGACACACATTCATTAATTTCATAGCCAGTCTTCCATTGGGCATGGTTTCTAAGTCTTGAAAAATGGAACAAACATCATTGCTTCAGCTATTGTTATAGGAAGGCAGGGTGAATCCAAGTTTTCTATGGCAGTTGACAATATTCTTTCCATGTAAGCTTCGTGGGGACAAGAACTTTTGTTCCTTCACTGTTACATCCCCAATACTTACAGTAGTGCTGAGTACACAGTAGATGTTAGTAATACTCATTGATTGAATGAATGAGTAAAATAATGATAGAACTTTCAATAGAAAAGATGTCAGATTCACTTAAGAGTTGAAATTATTTGACCTGTACCCCAGGCCACAGAGCTAAAATGCATCCTCAGGTCTGTGTGACTCTGAATCCTGAATACCAGTAACCCCTGGCTTACCCTCAAATCTGGAGGACTAGAAAGCCTGTGTGGGCTGTGGTATGGCACTTAGGGTTAGTCTGTCCTTTCACAGGATTGAGAAATTTTTATCGCTACTCCAATGCTCTGCACTGCATGTGCTTAGCTCTCCTTTCCCTATGCATGCCCCTCACTTCCATGCAGAGAAAATACACATGCCATGGAAGAGGAATAGCACTGGTGGACCAAAGCAACAGGACAGGTGCCTTTAGGAGTCCGCTTCTAATTAAACATGCAGGGAAAAGGAGAATGCAAACTTCCTGAAGGGCAGGATTTCTGTCTACTTTGCTTACTGATGAATACCGAGCACATAAGAGTATCACCTGGGACTTACTGCTTCATGTCTCATTTTCAGTAAATTGAAATGATTTGCCACATATTGGTGAACATCAGAGAAAGGCTCATAAAAACAATTAATGGAAAAGAATAAGAAATCGCTTTCTGTTTGTAAATAGCATTTGCCTAGTGCTCTTAGTTGTATTGCTTACATCCAAAGCTTGTTTCAGTCCTGCTGCATGACTTCTCTCCCTGAGGACTGCTCCATGAACTAGGTGTCTAGTTCCTAAACTCTATCCCATAGAGGTCAACTGTTGTACAAGCTCAAAAGACCACAGGGAATCTCAGATGTAAAGTGTGCAGGCCAGAGGATTGGAACTCATGCGACATAGTAAACAGTCATCTTTGAATAGAAGTCATTGTCCTGTTCAGCCTTTATCCTCTGCTTGACCACAATCCTATCGCACAGCAGTGAGTTGCTTTTTCCAGCTGTCACGACCAGAGCAGTCTTCCCATGCTACAGAGTTAAGGAGCAAAGAGCTTAAGAAAACAAGTCAGGTAATGTGACCTCTGGGAGGCAGCCTCTGGGCCAGTAGGGAGGTGCTATGGGCTCTGGTCCCAGCTCTGATCTGGACTCTGTGTAACTGACAAGTTTTTCTCTCTCTCTTGGAAGTAAGTGTGTTTGTTGGAAAAGAGGAAGAGCACACCGAACACTCTCTATCTGCAGAACAACATACCTCTTACTGTTTGCTCAGTTTCCTCAATGATCAAGACCCATTCGACCATTTGTTAAATGGACACAGACCTCCCTACTGAGGTGATAAAGGTAATTAGTAGTAATTCATTAAGTATGGCAATGTCCTCACAGTTCCCAAGCAATGCTTCATTCTCATTATACAGCTTTGAAGCTTTGAATGGAGAATGAAGAGCATGCAAAAGACTGATAAATTATTTAATCAATCACAAAGATCAATATTCAATTGGAAACAGTTACTGAGCTCATGTCTTTTAATTTGATGTCCACAATTACTTGTTCATAGACCACAGGTGATTTGCTAAAAAAAGTCATGCTTGCTGACAACTACTTTTCTTAGAAATATGCCCTGTGCTCCCATTTCAAATATTGCATCAGTGGAAAAGAAAGAAAACATTTCATTGAAAATTCCCTTGTGTTTTTCATCCCATCAATACTATGATTAATTTTCGTCATGAAGAACTGGGTGTCACCAAAATTTCAAAAATATTTTCCATAATACAAAAGCTAATTTTTCTGAGGCTTTTATTTTAAATAACCCAGGCTAACTTCCAAATACATTTTTATGTATTAGGGAGTATAATCCTCTGCTTTTCATTACATTTTCTCCATTTTGGCTAAACTGATTTTGAACTTATAAGAGGAAAATCTAGCTACTTCAATATCAATATCTGGCAATAGCAGGATATTTATAATAGTTTAAGTTATAGAATGTCCTTTAATGTGTTAAATGCATGTAAACAAGGCATTTGTATATAGAACAAACATTCTAGGAGGGAAGTAATGTGATTTTATCTATCTATCATTTTTTATAAGCTTTTGAAAATTCTCACTCCATCCTATTCTTCCTTTCCTCATTCCCTTCCCACTGTCTGGGCATGATTGATAATATTGTCCATCATCTGTTTTCAAGATCTTGAAATTGTAAAATTACAACATTGTGCTTTTCTGCTTAAGCATACTTAGTATTTGATGGCATTCTGGTAATAGTAAAAAATAATAGTCCTGTAACTAGTCTTATCGCAGTGTACTCTATCTGAGGTAACAAAGAGAGTTTTGGATAATTCACAATATTTAAATTTAAGTATTTACTTATTTAATATATATTAAAATAAATTATATTAATATTGAATTTAAATATTTAAATGCCTTCTCTCCAGTTTATGCTTATCAAGAGGAACGTTGGATCCAACTCCACGTTTGCTTGGAGAAGGCACATTTGTAGAGCTACAAACAATTTTTAATATGTCTAACTTCCTATTTGTGGTCAATGAGTAGATTTGTTTGATTTTAGTCCAGATGACCTGAAAGTTATAAAAATGGAAATAGAATCAGGAGCAGATTTTTGTTTTCATTTGTCTCACTTTGTCTTCGCTATATGCTGAATAATGGAAGAAGAAAGAGATAAGCCTTAGCCCTGCATATATCTAAGCTTCAAGTCATTCCAAATTAAAATGAATTTTATTCAATCATTTTCTCCCAATTATTATGACAAAGCAAGTAGCCATTGCCAGTCTGGTTGAAGACAGAAAGACAGCAAAGAAAAGAGAAGAAAACAGATGTTATGTTACAAAGGAATTTTCAGGGTCATTCAGGGAAGCTTACCTTTCTCATTCCTCACTCTCACATTATCCTTCTCAAATAGCACCTAGAATGACAAGATGAGGGGCTAGGCCAAGAATGAGCCCAGGGAGTTCTTTCCAAGGAAGACTTCTTGGGCCATGAACTGCAATGGGAATATTTCAAACACCGTCCCAGTGCACTGTAGGCTGCATCTTCCCATCAGTTCCGACTTTGCTACTTATATCATGGTCGCTGTACCCTTCCTGGAGAAAATGCTGTATTAATCGTCAACTTTTTGATTATTAAGCGAATATACCTAAAAGGAAAAAAATAGTGGTCAATGATATGAACGTATAATTAAAAAAGGAAGAAATGCAAGTGGCTACAGAATTTTTTTAAAAACACCACTCAGGTCTGGTTTTAAGATGACAGGAAGACATTGGATATTGCCCCATCTCTCAGAAATCACCTACAAGCAGCAGGGGAACAAAAATGAGACATTCTAACTTCATCTTTGATTAACGAATAGAATTTTAAAACTTAGAACCACAAATAGGATGAAAGGCTGCCTAAAAATTGTAACAGGCAGCAGGGACCTAGGAAGATGTGGAGCCTGAATGCAGCTGCAGATCTTGCAGAAGAAGCTGGCAGAGGATACAGTTCTACTTTCTGAGGCACAGCCTGAGGAGGAAGTCAACAAACACTCATTTGCCAAAAAGAGAATGCAGTGCATCAGATAGTAAAAGGGGCTTCCCTGGGTTTTCTTTGGTAGGAAATCTAAAAATTATAAGGCAATGTGACAAAACAAGGAACTATACAGAGAAGACACACTTGCCAGAAGCAGTTTATAAGTGAGGCAGTACAAGAAGAAAATTTTGCTGCATTGTGAGTAATTCTGCAAGATAGCTCTCCCTTCATGCAGAAATAAAGGCTAAAAATGTTGACTCACACACATATCATGTGCCATAAAAAGAAATATATATATGTATTTTTTTTCCAGAAGAGAAGCCCAGCCACATGCTGACATAAATTTGAAATAAATGGTCCACCAAGAGTTCACCTCATTCATGTATGACTAATGATCAAAAAGCAATCAGCATAAGATAATAGAATTTTTAAAAGGGAGTGAGGAGTGAGAAAGAAAATAAGGAAAAACAAATGACAGAGAAATAAAGCTTACCAAAAAAGAGAATGTATTAAGTAGATGAAAACTCTATTACCAGGAAATTTAAGAACTTAATTAAGTATATCTATTTCTAACAGTATGGCTGATTAGATATCTTGTCTGATCTTTTCATCAGAAATAACTAAACACACTGGAAAAATATGAATAAAAAATTAGTCACTGAGCTGGCAACAAAGTATGAAATTCTCAAGACAACAAAAACTAAGTGAAAATGGAATCCAGAGAGATAAGTGGTTTACTGAAGCTGGCTTTGTCCTGAGTAAATCTGGAGAACCACTGCATTTTTCAGTCTTTCAAGATACTGGAAAAAGAACAAGCCTAGAACTCTCTGCGCTGTGAGGTCTACTAGAAGACTACTTCCCATAAACATACTTCAAGTGATATGACATGGATAAAATGTCTAAAATTATTGATCTAAGTTTCCATCATAAGAAGTTAAAAACAGTTGAAAAATTAAACCCAAAATAAATATAAGAAAGTAAACCATAAGAGTAGATATCTATAGAATAAAAAAAAGGTAAATCATATATATATTCTTGTATTATGTATATATACATATATTTATATTTGTTACTTACTTATATTGTATTATTATTTATAATGTATTTATATTTATACCAGACATATATATATATATTTCATATACATAAAATATACATATATCCCCACAGAGACCCGTTATAATCAAACTAAAGGCAAAGGTAAAGAGAGAATCTTAAAAACAACAAAAGAAAAATGGGATTTATTCCAGGGATCAAGGATGGTACAATATTCAAAAATCCATCAATGTCATACACCATATCAACAAAAAGAAGGACAAAAATCACTTGATTATCTCAATAGATGCTGAAAAAGCATTTGACAAAATTCAACATCCATTCATGATAAGAACTCAACAAAGTGGGTATAGAGGGCAAGTATGTCAACATAATAAAGGCTATATACAACAAACGCTCAGCCAATATCATACTTAACAGCAAAAAGCTGAAACCTTTCCTCTAAGATTGGGAACAAAACAAGGATGCCCACTCTCACCACTTTTACCCAACGTAGTACTGGAGGTCCTAGCCACCTAGGCAATCAGACAACACAAAGAAATAAAAGACAATCAGATTGGTAAGGAAGAAGTTAAACTGTCATTGTTTGCAGATGAAATGATATTGTACATAAAAAATTCTGAAGAATCTACCCCAAAATTACTAGAACTAATATCTGAATTTGGCAAATTTGCAGGATACAAAATTAATACACAGAAATCTGTTGCATTCCTATATACTAACAGTGAACTAGCAGAAAGAGAAATAAGGAAAACAATTCCATTTACAATTGCATCCAAAAGAATAAATACTTAGAATTAAACCTAACCAAGTAGGTGAAAGACCTGTACCCTGAAAACTATAAGGCACTCATGAGATAAATTAAAGAAGACACCAATAAATGGAAATACATCCCATGCTCATGAATAGGAAGAATGAATATTGTCAAAATGGCCATCCTGCCTAAAGCAATCTACAGAGTCAATGCAATCCCTATCAAAATACAGACAGCATTCTTCAATGAACTAGAACAAATAGTTCTAAAATTCATATGGAACCACAAAAGACCCTGAATAGCCAAAACAATCCTGAGAAAGGAAGAACAAAGCTGGAGGGTTTACACTCCCTAACTTCAAGCTCTACTACAAAGCCATAGTTATCAAGACAAGTTGGTACTGGCACAAGAACAGACCCATAGATCAGTGGACCAGACTGGAGAGCCCAGATATAAACCACTCATATATGGCCAATTAATATATGATAAAGGAGTCATGGATATATAATGGGGAAATGACAGCCTCCTCAACAATTGGTGTTGGCAAAACTGGACAGCTACATGTAAAAGAATGGAACTGGATTATCGTCCAACTCCATACACAACCATTATTCAGTCATAAAAAGAAAAGAAATCCTACCATTTGCAACAGCATGGATGGAGCTAGAGTGTATTATGCTCAGTGATATAAGCCAGGCAGAGAAAGACAGATACTATATGATTTCCCTTATTGGTGGAGTATAACAACAGAGCAAAACAGAAGGAACAAAACAGCAGCAGATTCACAGATTCCAAGAAGGGACTAGTGGTTACCAAAGGGGAGGCATTGTGAAGATTGGGTAGGGAGGGAGAAGGGGATTTAGGGGCACTATAATTAGCAATCACAACATTGGTAGATCATGGGGAAGGCAGTATAGCACAGAGAAGACAAGTAATTACTCTATAGCATCTTACTAAGCTGATGGACAGTGACTGCAATGGAGTGGAGGAGGACTTGATAATATGGGTGAATGTTGAAACCACAATGTTGTTCATGTGAAACCTTCATAAGGTATATCAATGATAACCTTAATTTAAAAAAAACAGCAAGAGAAAAACAATTCATCACATATAAGGAAGCTTCTGTAAGATTATCAGTGAATTTCTCAGAAGAAACTTTTCAGACCATAATGGCATGGGGTAAAATATCCAAAGTCCTAGAAAAAAAATATAAACCAGAATACTGTATCTGGCAACACTGTCTTTCAAAATGAAGGAGAAATGAAGACTTTTCCAGATAAACAAAAGTGGAGAGAATTTCTTACTACTAGAGGAGTTAGTTATAAAAGTAGTTTTTCAAGATGAAATGAAAGGACAGTAGACAGAAGCAATACCACATGAAAATACAGTTCTCCAGTAAAGTGAGCACATGGACAAAATAGTAACCTATACTATTGTAACTTGGTGCATTAAAAAGACTATAGGTCTATGTTAATGCATATACAATATATAAAGATGTAATTTGTGACATCAGTAACATAAGGTGGAGGGGTTGGAGTTGTAAAGGAGGAGAGTTTGAATTTAACTTGTGATCACTTTAAAAATAGTGCTGTAAATGATACTAAAAAAAAAATAGTGCTGTAGCTTAAGATGTTTTATGTAATTCCAGTAGTAGCCACAAAGAAAATTCTTATAGAATATATACAAAAGGAAATGAGAAGGGAATATCATTAAAAACACTATCACTAAAAAAATATATAACACAAAAGAAGGAAGGAAGAGAGGAAAGGAAGGACAAGAAAAAAACCAACAAAACACAAGGTATACAGAAAACAGCAAAATGTCAATGGTAAATCCTTCCCTACCAATAATTACTTTAAATGTAAATGTGTGAAACTCACTAATCAATAGATCACCTGAAGAGATAATAAAACAAGGTCCAACTATACGTTGTCTACAGAAGTCTCACTTTAGATATAAAGGTGCACGGAGGCTGAAAATGAAAGGATGGAAAAAGATATTCCATGAACATGGTAACCAGAAGAGAGTGGGAGAAGCTCTACTCATATCAGAGAAAATAGACTTTAAACTAAGAACTGTCACAAGAGTCAAAGGACATTATGTAATGATAAAAGGGTCAATTCGCATAAGAGTTGTAACAATTTTAAGTATTTTGTACTGAATGCCAGAGCTCCTAATAATATGAAGCAAACTTTGACAGAATTCAAGGATTAAATAGCAACACAATAATAGTAGGAAACTTTAATGCTCTACTTTCAGTAAAAGGTAGCAAAACAGAGATCAATAAGGAAACTGAGGACTTCAACAGTGCTATAGACCAATTGGGCCTAACAGACATATACAGAGCACTACTCAACAACAGTAGAATTTGCTTTCCTCTCAAGTGCACATGGAATGTTCCACTGAGCCATGAAAAGGCAGGGAAGAACCTTAAGTGCATGTTACTAAATGAAAGAAGCCAATATGAAAAGGCTTCATACTGTATTATTTCAGCTATGTGACATTTTGGAAAACAAAAAACCATGGACACACTAAAGAGAACAGTGGTTGATAGGGGTTAAGGGGAGGAATTAATAGAGGGAGTAAAGGGGATTTGGGGACACGGAAAATATTCTGTATGACACCATTTGTGATTATGGATGCGTGTCATTATAAATTTGACAAAAGCTGTAGAATGAATGACACCAAGTGCAAACTCTAACATAAACTATGGACTTTGGGTGATGAAGTGTCACTGTAGGTTCACCCATTGTAACAAATGTACCACTTCAGTGTAAAATCTCGGTGGTGGGGGAGGCTGTGTGTATGCGAATGGCAGAGGTATGGTATATGGGAACTCCACATTTTTCTCAATTTTGCTGTGAATCTAAAACTCCTTAAAAAGTTATAGTCTATTAAAAATGATGTATTTCTCTTAATAACATGGAAATATATTCAAAGTATTTTTGTTTAATGTAAAATAAATTATTATTATTATATTTTAGTGAAATTATATAGATGTAAGTGTATGTGTATATATATATATATATAAAAGCAATCTGAAAAGAAACTAAACTTTTTTCTGTTAAGTAGGGACATCTAGGGAGTGAGTAGGGAAAGGACTTCGATATTTTACTTCACATACTTTGTAATTCTTGAATTTTATACAATATTTCTATATCACTTCACATTTATAAATCCATATACAGAAGAAAATTGAGTAACTTGTGCCCAATGTAACCCACTGGAAATTATAATGAAGTATAAATAAAAATGAGTGAAATTCACCATTATTCCCTTCTCTCATCCTAAAACAACCACTTTAAATACTCTGGCATATTTCCTCCCAGTTTTTTGTCTACTATTCTCGTTGTGTGTTTTCTGGACATATGTATATAAAGAGGACATAATATATATGCAATTTTATATCATTTCTTCATTTGGTATAATGTTTTAACTATATCATCAATGCTCTAAGTATTTTGCAAAAGACATTTTAAAATAATGATGTACTATTTCATTCTACTGATACACTTTTATTTATATAATCATTCTCTTCTACTTAGGCATTTATGGTGTTTTGGTTTGTTTGTTTGCTATCATAACTAATTATTTCTATAGGATAAATTTCTAGTAGAGGAATACTGGGAGAAAAAACTGAACATTTTTTTTTTGAGAGGGCATCTCTCATATTTATTGATCAAATGGTTGTTAACAACAATAAAATTCTGTATAGGGGACTCAATGCACAATCATTAATCAACCCCAAGCCTAATTCTCAACAGTCTCCAATCTTCTGAAGCATAACGAACAAGTTCTTACATGGTGAACAAGTTCTTACATAGTGAATAAGTTCTTATATGGTGAACAGTGCAAGGGCAGTCATCACAGAAACTTTCGGTTTTGATCATGCATCATGAACTATAAACAATCAAGTCAGATATGATTATTCATTTGATTTTTATATTTGATTCATATGTGAATCCCACATTTCTCCCTTTTTTTTTTTTAAATGAAATGCTGAAGTGGCAGGTAGATGCAAGATAAAGGTAGAAAACATAATTTAGTGCTGTAAGAGGGCAAATGTAGATGATCAGGTCTGTGCCTATAGGCTAAGTATTAATCCAAGCTAGACAAGGGCAACAAAACATCCACAGATGCAGAAGATTTCTCTCAAAACAGGGGGAGTGAGGTTCTAAGCCTCACCTCTGTTGATCCCCAATTTCTCACCTGATGGCCCCCCTGTGACTGTGCCTGTCTTAGGTTGTTCCTCCCTTGAGGAATCTTACCCGTCTCTGGCTAACCAGCCATCTTCCAGAGCCATACAGGGAAATGTAAAGTTGTTAAGTGAGAGAAAAGCAATATTCTTTGAAAAGGTTAGCTTTTTACTTCTTTGCAGATTTATGCCCTGTGGCTTCTATGCCCAGCATTTGTCTTGAGGTATCTTTACCACTTGGAAGAATTATGATACTCGGAAATTTTCGATATGAGGCACGAATTCTAATAAAAGGGCTGTAATTAGGAAGGAAGAAGAAAAGCTATGGAAGTAGCAGACAGAAGAAAACATGGGAAGATTGATTATTTCTTTGACACAACTTCTTGTAGAGTAACATAAACATGTGTAGGTTTTAACAAACTACTAATTAAATTGTGTGCACACATTAACAGAATAGGAATACAGATACATAACAAAAGCAGACCTACAATTACCAGCCATATCCAGTGAAACCAAGAAAACCAGTTAGGTACCCTAGGCATTTGTGAAAACTTATCAATAATATGATGGATATTGTCTAACTGAATTTGAATAATTTGAGAAAAATCAGACAAATTAAAACGACAAATTCCTGGGAAGTGTTCACATCCCATATGTTCTTTTAACAGTAGATAGTCTATAGTCGCACGATTTTGGAGCACTGCAACTTTCACTTCTCCTAATTCTTGGTTGAGTTCCGACAGTATAGATCCAGTCAAATTTGTTGTTTTACTGTATGCACGGGCCAGCTTAGATATCTCCTTCTTCATTCCAATGGCAGGTCCAGGAACCGGTGGGATGAATGCAGCTACAACTGCAACAGCACTAGAATCTTTGTTGAAGTTTTTTGATGATCATCTTCTGGAATGACTCTTTCAGAGAATGTTGATGTTGGAAGTTCTTCTTCATATCATATCTTAATTCATTTTCTGGGTAGCCAAATTAGGCTTTGATCCTCTGTATAAACACAAACAAAACCTTTGCCCACACTTTGATATGACCTTTATACCATTGTGAAGAACCTACTGGAGACCATCACACAGGAACTGCTTTTTTTTCTTTAAGATAAAGAAATATTATCAGAAACATGTACTTCCATAGCTGATCACCCGACACCCTTTAAAAGATCAAAATTAAGGGTATGTAAGGCATGCATTAATTGTTGATTTGCAGTTAATTTTATCCTATCAGGGAGCAATCCCCACCCCCCTTTTTTCTTCTTTTTTTGGTTATCATTAATCTACAATTACATGAAGAATATTATGTTTACTAGGCTCTCCCCGACACCAAGTCCCCCCCACAAACCCCATTACAGTCACTGTCCATCAGCATAGCAAAATGTTGTAGAATCACTTGTCTTCTCTGTGTTGCACAGCCCTCCCCTTTCCCCCACCCCCCACATTATACATGCTAATCATAATACCCCCTTTCTTCTTCCCCACCCTTACCCTCCTTACCCTCCCATTCTCCCCAGTCTCTTTCCCATTGGTAACTATTAGTCCATTCTTGTTCTGTGATTCTACTGCTGTTTTGTTCCTTCAGTTTTTCCTTTGTTCTTATACTCCACAGATGAGTGAAATCATTTGGTATTTCTCTTTCTCTGCTTGGCTTATTTCATTGAGCATAATACCCTCTAGCTCCATCCATGTTGTTGCAAATTGTAGGATTTGTTTTCTTCTTATGGCTGAATAATATTCCATTGTGTTTATGTACCACATCTTCTTTATCCATTCATCTACTGATGGACATTTAGGTTGCTTCCATGTCTTGGCTATTGTAAATAGTGCTGCAATAAACATAGGGGTGCATCTGTCTTTTTCAAACTGGAGTGCTGCGTTCTTAGGGTAAATTCCTAGAGGTGGAATTCCTGGGTCAAATGGTAAGTCTATTTTGAGCATTTTGAGGAACCTCCATACTGCTTTCCACAATGGTTGAACTAATTTACATTCCCACCAGCAGTGTAGGAGGGTTCCCCTTTCTCCACAGCCTCGCCAATATTTGTTGTTGTTTGTCTTTTGGATGGTAGCCATCCTTACCAGTGTGAGGTGATATCTCATTGTGGTTTTAATTTGCATTTTCTGATAACTAGCGATGTGGAACATCTTTTCATGTGTCTGTTGGCCATCTGAATTTCTTCTTTGGAGAACTGTCTGTTCAGTTCCTCTGCCCATTTTTTAATTGGATTATTTGGTTTCTGTTTGTTGAGGTGTGTGAGCTCTTTATATATTTTGGATTTCAAGCCTTTATCGGATCTGTCATTTACGAATATATTCTCCCATACTGTAGGGTACCTTTTTGTTCTATTGATGGTGCCCTTTGCTGTACAGAAGCTTTTCAGCTTGATATAGTCCCACTTGTTCATTTTTGCTTTTGTTTTCCTTGCCCGGGGAGATATGTTCATGAAGAAGTCACTAATGTTTATGTCCAAGAGATTTTTGCCTATGTTTTTTTCTAAGAGTTTTATGGTTTCATGACTTACACTCAGGTCTTTGATTCATTTTGAATTTACTTTTGTGTGTGGGGTTAAACACAGGTCCAGTTTCATTCTCTTACATGTAGCTGTCCAGTTTTGCCAGCACCAGCTGTTGAAGAGACTGTCATTTCCCCATTGTATGTCCATGGTTCCTTTATCATATATTAATTGGCCATATATGTTTGGATTAATGTCTGGAGTCTCTATTCTGTTCTACTGGTCTGTGGCTCTGTTCTTGTGCCAGTACCAAATTGTCTTGATTACTATGGCTTTGTAGTAGAGCTTGAAGTTGGGGAGTGAGATCCCCCCAACTTTATTCTTCTTTCTCAGGATTGCTTTGGCTATTTGGCGTCTTTGGTGTTTCCATATGAATTTTTGAACTATTTGTTCCAGTTTGTTGAAGAATGTTGCTGGTAATTTGATAGGGATTGCATGAAATCTGTATATTGCTTTGGGCAGGATGGCCATTTCGACTATATTAATTCTTCCTAGCCAAGAGCATGGGATGAGTTTCCATTTGTTAGTGTCCCCTTTAATTTCTCTTAAGAGTGACTTGTAGTTTTCAGGGTATAGGTCATTCACTTCTTTGGTTAGATTTATTCCTAGGTATTTTATTCTTTTTAATGCAATTGTGAATGGAATTGTTTTCTTGATTTCTCTTTCTATTGGTTCATTGTTAGTGTATAGGAAAGCCACTGATTTCTGTGTGTTAATTTTGTATCCTGCAACTTTGCTGTATTCCGATATCAGTTCTAGTAGTTTTGGGGTGGAGTCTTTAGGGTTTTTTATGTACAATATCATGTCATCTGCAAATAGTGACAGTTTAACTTCTTACCAATCTGGATTCCTTGTATTTCTTTGTTTTGTCTAATTGCCATGGCTAGGACCTCCAGTAGTATGTTAAATAACAGTGGGGAAAGTGGACATCCCTGTCTTGTTCCCGATCTCAGAGGGAAGGCTTTCAGCTTCTTGCTGTTCAGTATGATGTTAGCTGTGGGTTTGTCATATATGGCCTTTATTATGTTGAGGTACTTGCCCTCTATGCCCATTTTTCTGAGAGTTTTTATCATGAATGGATGTTGAATTTTGTCAAATACTTTTTCAGCATCTATGGAGATGATTATGTGGTTTTTGTCCTTCTTTTTGTTTATGTGGTGGATGATGTTGATGGATTTTCGAATGTTGTACCATCTTTGCATCCCTGGGATGAATCCCACTTGGTCGTGGTGTATGATCCTTTTGATATATTTTTGAATTTGGTTTGCTAATATTTTATTGAGTATTTTTGCATCTACATTCACCAGGGATATTGGTCTGTTATTTTCTTTTTTGGTGGGGTCTTTGCCTGGTTTTGGTATTAGGGTGATGTTGGCTTCATAGAATGAGTTTGGGAGTATTCCCTCCTCTTCTATTTTTTGGAAAACTTTAAGGAGAATGGGTATTATGTCTTCTCTGTATGTCTGATAAAATTCTGAGGTAAATCTGTCTGGCCCGAGGGTTTTGTTCTTGGGTAGTTTTTTGATTACTGCTTCAATTTCTTTGCTCATAATTGGTTTGTTTAACTTTTGTGTTTCTTCCTTGGTCAGTCTTGGAAGGTTGTATTTTTCTAGGAAGTTGTCTGAACATTTTTTTTGTTTGTTTTGGTATCATAAATCTACAGTTACATGAGGAACATTATGTTCACTAGACTCCCTCCATCACCAAGTCTCCCCTACATACCCCTTTACAGTCACTGTCCATCAGCATAGTAAGAGGCTATAGAATCACTGCTTGTCTTCTCTGTGTTGTACAGCCCTCTCCATACCCTCCCCCCCTACATTATGTGTGCTAATCATAATGCCCCCCCTTTTACCCCTTATCCCTCCCTTCCCACCCATCCTCCTCAGTCCCCTCTCCCTTTGGTAACTGTTAGTCCATTCTTGGGTTCTGTGAGTCTGCTGCCATTTGTTCTTTCTGTTTTTTTCTTCATTCTTATACTCCCAGATGAATGAAATCATTTGATACTTGTCTTTTTCCGCCTGGCTTACTTCACTGAGCCTAATACCTTCTAGCTCCATCCATGTTGTTGCAAATGGTAGGATTTGTTTTCTTCTTATGGCTCAAATAATGTTCCATTGTGTTTATGTACCACATCTTCTTTATCCATTCATCTGCTGATGGACATTTAGGTTGCTTCCATTTCTTGGCTATTATAAATAGTGCTGTGATAAAAATAGGGGTGCATATGTCTTTTTCAAACTGGGCTGCTGCATTCTTAGGGTAAATTCCTAGGGGTGGAATTATTGGGTCAAATGGTATTTCTATGTTTAGTTCTTTGACGAACCTCCATACTGCTTTCCACAATGGTTGAACTAATTTACATTCCCACCAGCAGTGTAGGAGGGTTCCTCTTTCTCCACATCCTCACCAACATTTGTTGTTGTTTGTCTTTTGGATAGTGGCCATCCTTACCAGTGTGAGGTGATATCTCATTGTGGTTTTAATTTGCATTTCTCTGATGACTAGTGATGTGGAGCATCTTTTCATGTGCCTGTTGGCCACCTGAATTTCTTCTTTGGAGAAGTGTCTGTTCAGATCCTGTACCCATTTTTTAATTGGCTTATTTGCTTTTTGTTTGTTGAGGTGCATGAGCTCTTTACATATTTTGGATGTCAACCCTTTATCGGATCTGTCATTTATGAATATATTCTCCCATACTGTAGGATACCTTTTGTTCTATTGATAGTGTCCTTTGCTGTACAGAAGCTTTTCAGCTTGATATAGTCTCACTTGTTCATTTTTGCTTTTGTTTCCCTTGCCCAGGGAGATATGTTCATGAAGAAGTTGCTCATGTTTATGTCCAAGAGATTTTTGCCTATGTTTTTTCTAAGAGTTTTATGGTTTCATGACTTACATTCAGGTTTTTGATCGATTTTGAGTTTACTTTTGTGTATGGGGTTAGACAATGGTCCAGTTTCATTCTCTTACATGTAGCTGTCCAGTTTTGCCAGCACCAGCTGTTGAAGAGACTGTCATTTCCCCATTGTGTCCATCGCTCCTTTATTGTATATTAATTGGCCATATATATTTGGGTTAATGTCTGGAGTCTCTATTCTGTTCTACTGGTCTATGGCTCTGTTCTTGTGCCAGTACCAAATTGTCTTGATTACTGTGGCTTTGTAGTAGAGCTTGAAGTTGGGAAGCTAGATCCTCCCTGCTTTATTCTTCCTTCTCAGGATTGCTTTGGCTATTCAGGGTCTTTTGTGGTTCCGGATGAATTTTAAAACTATCTGTTCTGGAAGAACTGAACATTTTTTATCCCGTTGTTTCATATCACCAAATTGTTTCCAGAAAGTGCCAATTTTATGCCTTCATGAATGTCCATCTCAATATACCCCCTAACAAAATCTTAAACGTTTCTAGAGTCTGATTATCATGTATGGAAGACAAGGCTGCATATGAGAAGCAGAGGAGAAGTGAGAAGTAGCTTCTTTTCATGTGAAGAATGAAAAAGGCTGTGTCTTCAGCCCTTTTAGAATTAAAATCAATCCACCCTTGCTCGCAGATCCTTAAGTCTTACCCCTTAAAATGTTCCTTATGATAACCAGCATTATCTTAATGATACTTCTTAAATCAGTGGACACTCAAGAACCAGATATGACATGCTAGAATTATGAGTTTTTTTTAGGATTCTTGGGAACTTTTTTCTTGCCTGTCACCTGGTTTTTCTTGGTATTACATGTTAATGCTAATATTCATGGTTGTACTTCCTTTCCCATAAATAATAAAATACATGTAAAAGGCTGTCAAATAGCAATCATCTCAGTCCCCAATTGAACACTTGTGAATGAAGAAAAGTAGCATTAGTTACCATGACATAAAATCAATGGAACAAGAGATAGTTCATGTTGAAACACTGGGCACAACAAAGTAGCTTTGGGGTTGCTTTAGAGTTTTATTTCTCACCTCTTACATACACTGAAGGTTCCCACTGAGGTAAAGACCAGGGAACTATCTACTGTAGAGAAATGAAGGAGCCCTTTGAGATCAACACAACAAAAAGTCAGGCTGCATTGCTTAGAGAGCCCACAAGAGTTTCATCTTAGATGAAATTCCTAGTTTAGCTCCAAAGACTTGGAATCAAACCATGGAAATCCTCATCCTCTACATGTAGGCATGAAAATACCAGTGGGCATTTGCCTGATTACCTCTGTGAAGATGTTTTTATTCACATCTGATTACAGGCAAGCAGGATTTTGCATCAAGAGGTTGACCATGGATTCACCCTTCTAATCTCAATCATATTTCATGGCTAAACTCCAGGAGTTTATAAATTCTATTTGTGTATTTTCTCCTTATTTCCCTTTGGAATATAGGCTTTTCCATATACAACACTGACATGATAATTCAGATCTAGATCATTAAAAATTTTTTAAATTTGCCTCTAAATTTGTGGTTTGTATGTGGGTGGGGTAGGAGGTTGTTTTGTTTGTGGGAAAATGGAGGATGTGTTGGTAACAGCAAATGCCTAGGTTACTTTGGTTTTCCCTTGCAAAGAGATTCTTCATCATGCATATTTTTCATGAACAAAAAATGTTGGTCCTCTGCCGGTTTATAATGTGTTGCAGGCAAATACTAGAATCCATTTCCTATTTTTTTTTTCTTACCAATGGACCTTATACTGAATTCATTTCCTTTTGCTTATTAAAAACTATCATGTAAGAATGTTCACTTACTCTGTCATTGAAGAAACAGTTTAGTTAATAATTTGTAGACACTGCTTGGTTGGGGAGTAAAAGGGTGGCAAATAGAGTTTAAAAGAAGGCTGTAGGTGGTTTCTTTGTGAACAGGAAGGTAGCTGCCATCCTCTGTGGCTGTGCAGACTCGGTGGATGAATGATGGCAGTGCAGGACTCCTGTGTCTCTGTTTCCCCATTAATTTTGCAAAGGCTCTGGGTGAACATCATTTTTTGACCCAGGCTGGCAGAAAGGCCAGTACATATGTGGTTTCCTGTTCTCTTGGCTTCCTGCAGAAAAGAGATGCTTGGGCTGGAGCACAGCTGGACACACTGAGGAATTGGGCATGTTGTGCTATTGGTCTCTCTTTTTTATGTGGTAAGCCTGAGAGCAACCTTGAACGAAGTTTGGGCTCAAGTCTCTGGCAGCCTGAGCTTAGGTGCAGCATGTTTAAAGGGAAATTCTGATATATGGCAGTGCCCACCATCTAGAGACCTTGGGACCCTCATACCTGTGATAAACTGAGTTTGGGCATGGCCTTCCTCCTGCTGGCTGTGAAGTTCAGGGTACAGGCTAGCTGTCAATAAACTGAGATAACCCTGGGGTATCCTATTTCAGCTGCATTAAGGTCTTTAGTTTAAAATCAATGTTTAGACTGAAACCTTTAGCTCTTGTTTAACTACAGCATATCTTTGAGTTCTTTTCAGGTTACCTCTCTTCTTTCTTACACTTAAAATTAGGTGAATTCTACCTAGGAGATAGTGTATAAAATTATGAGAATGAATATTAATCTAATATCTAAATCTAGGGTGGCCCTTCTGAGGTCTCTCTACAAATCTCCCTAATCATAAAATCCCCAGAGAGAAAGATTACATAATTTAGCTTGTTCAATTGGATTTAGCAGCTATTGGCCTATTGGGTAGTAAGAGACCATTGGGGAGAGAAGCTGAACCAGGCACCCTCATGCTATCGCCTCATAACCTCAGTGCTAGGCCTCAGGCACCAGCTGGCCTCTGGGAGAGTTTGGCATTTTCTTTTAGTCTCTGCTCCAGTGTCCATTCGCATTGTCCAGTTCCAATGCTTGAGTGGCCTTGTTCCAATTTCTTTCATACTTAGGGAATTTCCCTTTTTCCCTCCATGTCCTAATAGGGAAACTTCCCTTTATCCTTGCTAAACCTTCACTGACTTTTTTGAGACAACTTAACCAACCTCCCTTATCTTTTCTCACTGAAATACCCTCTCTGTGGATGGTTACTTATATATACACAGATCTGATTAAAGGCTCTCTTTGTTTGATATTAGCTTTTATAAATATCCAGCACTTTACTGAGATTTTTGAAGGGTGTCAGTGAGTCTAATTCCTTGGGCTGTGACCTAGACAGGGCATCGCTAGGGTTTGTAAGGAATTGGCTGATGCCCAAAAGAGAAGGTGGGGGTCAAGGCAAACAACACACTGTATATTCTAGGAAGTACGTAAGATCCTATATGATCTTGGCACAGAGGATCCTTTTGCAATGTTGACTTGCAGAGTCAGAGCTTATGGTCTGTAAAGTCAGGAAGGACCCAAGCAATGAATTGCTGGGTTTCTGATATTATACCAGTTGCCAATATTTTCATCTTAATTTCAGTCTGAGTTTTTCATCTAATGACTTCCAGACCTGACCCATGCCCTCTCAGCTGTGCTAAGCTGAATTACTCATTGCATTTGACTTGATTTGTATCATGTCAAGATCTTGTGCTTTAGTCTCAAGCTCCCTGGAGTCCTCTAAGCTGGCTGCAGAACTGTAGAAGATAAATGAAAGACAAAATTTTAACAAAAAAAGCCCTTAGACATGCGTCCTGCCCCACCCTAAGAAGAACTGACTTCACTTCTAGTCAGTGTTCACAAATGCAAAAGAGAAAAGAGGCGATAGTAGAAACTCACAAATCCCTCCTGATGTGGACAAGGGTCTTGCTTGTTCTTTTTTGAAAACTGATTTCTTGAAGGAGCAGGCCAATCCCTTTCCCTGCTGAAGTGTGATGAAAGGGTGATTGAGTGATTATGGAAATGGAGTATCCATATTCTAAACCTGAGAGAAAGTCAGTCAGCTGTGGTTTTGTTGAACACTGTGGCTTACTGTCTCCCAGAGGAGCAAGTAAAACATCCTAGTGACCTTTACCCCCAGCATCGTTCATCGCTCTTTATTGAACAGGGACCATACGCCTTCAACTTCCTGGTTTCACTGAACTTGAATAGTCCAGCTATGGGACATGGTTTTATCTAATATGGTATAGTGAGCATCTCAACAAGCCTTTCCAAGATATAATGGCAGGGTAAACAACCAAAATTTAGTCAATCTTGATGATCCAGGACCCCAAACAACCTGAGGCAAGATGCACTATCTGCAGCAGTTACCCTGTCTCTTCCATCTGAGTCTCTCTGGAGTCTTCCCTTTTCTGTCTCTCTTAGAGTTTACATGTGAGAATTCTTAAAATCTGGTATAAATTAAGATACAGATCATTTTTCTAGGATGAGGTTACTTATACAAGGTTTCAGGAATATTTTGAAGTTAAATATTCTTTGCTGTGTCTTACTATAAGAATAGAAGGGTACCTTACTAATGTAAAGATTGTCACTGCTTATCACAAACACCAGCAACAAACATGTTGTCTTACACTCCAAAGAAGGCATAGTTTTATTTTTGAAGATTCTGGCCCTGAATCCTTTTGGAAATGAAGGAGGATATAAGTAGGTAAACTATTTCTAAGGATCATTAATCTGCCTCAGGGAAAGAATGTGGCATGTGTGCATAGTTTCCTTCCTAATTATTCCCATTCAAAGCAGAACTTTTTGGCTTGAGGAGTCATAGAAATGCAGTCACTTTGTCAATGCGGACGTCTACTTTGAGTGTGAGCTTCAGGGCCCACGGTGGAGTGGAGCAGTGTGAAATAAAACCACCTCAAGAAAGATCCAGGTGAAAGTAAAGTAAGGAAAGGGTGATTTGGATCAGGAAAGGAGGGTGGGGGTGCCTGTGGAAGCTCACCTTGCCAAGAAGACAATGGTCAGAAATCAGGGAGGGAACTTCTCTCTAAAAGGACAGTTGCTGTAAGAAAGCAGTGATGGCCTGAGGTGAAACTAAGGAGGGGCACAGTTTCAGCTTGACAGCGTTGGAGTGAGCAGCATGGGATGTGCCTCAAGTTACATGGGACCCAGGGTGTGTGCCTTAGAAAAGTGGCTCTTGGATTAAAAACAGCTCACAATGTGCTTGAGGCTCTGAAAACTCCTTATAGAGGAGACTTACTAAACAGGCTGACTAGAAAGACAGGTCCTAAGGGCAATCCACAGAAGAAAATCTTGCTTATTCCTTGTTTGGTAGCAATAGAACTGACCAGAAGCTAAGAGACCAAATTCTGACTTCAGTAGAGACTGACTCTGGACTTTTTCTACCAGAAACAATGGCAAGAGGTACAAATTCTTCTAACGTGGCTGTTCTCTACTGAGCAAGCCTAACTCCTCTAAGTGGTAAAAAGAAGAATTCATATTGTCTGTCATTGCTTGTCTTATCTTTAATTTGGGGAACTTGAAAGTTAAATATTTATTTGTTAGTAAGCTTTTATACATTTTCATTTCCATTTAGAAAATATCCTCAAAATTTCCTAATTTTGTAGGCATGGGGCTTAGGAAGTTTTAATAATGTCACACTCCAATATAACAATATGTTACTAAGCTTCAAGTTTATTCCTTAGAAAAGGGTTGGCATGAACAAAACAGTTCCAGAGTTTGTGTGCCTTTGCCCGTGCTGGTACCCAGAGGAGCAAAGGGAGGAGGTAGTGGGAGCCACCCAGGGCAGCCCCATCCATTTGCAAACCACTGATCCCATGTTGTTTTCCACTTCCTGTGTTCGTGGTCTGGGAGGATAGTCTCTCCTACAGTAGTTCTGGATTTTATGAGTAATAAAAGGATAACAAAGAAACACACATTTTAAATAGTATATATTCTATCAAATGGCCTTAATCTTCCTCATGTATATATTTTTTGACATGTAAATTAGGAAAGTTGTCCCTGATCTCTTTGAATTATCCACATGCAATATAAATAAGTATATTTCTTTGGTGGGGTCTGAGTAAATACTCACAAAATAGGAAAACATGTAATCATGGCTGCAATTGTGGATAAGAAATAAATACTGTTATAACTAGTACTTGCAAAGTGATTTACAATTTGCAGGCACTTGTGTATACTTGTTTATATTATATTTTCCAAAGTTTCCTGACGGGTGCACATTTTCATTTAATACAGTGTTCCCAAGAGAAGCTAAAGAAAATCTTATTGCCACAAATGAGATCTAACCACCCTTTTGTTTTCTTATTGCTCCATTCCAGCAGTTACCATGTCCAGAAAAGAGCTAGGTTTTTAGTATCATCCAGGAGAGACTAGGCTGGCTGCAATATAACAAACACATCTGTGGTTAGTAACAGCTGAGGCTATTTCTCGTTCTTGCTTTATGACCATGGCAGGCCACCTGGGGGCTCTTCTCTACATGCTAACACTCAAGGGCACAGGCTAATGGAGGCTCCACAATATGGAGCATTACCCGTCCTGTGGCAGTGGCCAGCCTTGTGGAAATTCACTCATTGGCTCTTGATGGCTTCCACCTGGATGTGACCCATGTCACTTCCACTCATTTTGTGCCTCTGCCTTTCTTGGTGCCAGTAGGTTTCATTGCCCAAAACAAATCACTTAGCCACACCCAACTTCAAGGATTTGAGAATTGTAATCCTACCATGTGCCAGAAAGAAAGAGCTGGAAATATCATTGAACAGTACTAATGATGAATTTATTAACAGTAGGCCTGGAACCTTGGCTAAATTGTGAAGGAAGAAATTTTTATTTGGGTGCTCCTGACTCTCAGTGTTTTTTATCTTCTCTGTTTCCTGTTCCTTCTGTTTGTCCCTTCACTTACCCAGGGCCCTTTTCTTCCACCATTAGTACTGGTGACTATTTGATATTTTTGCTAGTTTGTGCAATTTTAAGGTCAATATTTCATTTTCAATATTGTTTACCTCTGTAGCTTTATCTTTAGTGATAGAACTAAAGCCTTTCTCCCAGTAATGGTTGGAGAGAGAGTTTCTTTTCCTGTGGAGCAGTGAGGGATTGAAGGGCAAGAAGCAAGAGAGAGATCTCCTGAATTCACACCTACCTTGTAGATGGAAGCACACACGTATGAATGGCTGGCTCTGTCAGGGAGATACAACCAGCTAAAATGATACAGTCCCCTTTCTCAAGAGCTTTATAGTAAGGAAACAAAAAGAAGTGCAAAGCCACACCTGTAAGCCAAAATGACCCTCATGTCCCCTCTCAGAAACAGGTTAAGACACGTTTTAGTGTGTAATAGACAAAATAGTGGTCCCCTGAAGGTGTCAATGTGCCAATCATCAGAATCTGTGACTATGTTATTTTACATGACAAAAGAGACTCTGTGAATGTGATTAAATTAGGGATCTTGAGATGTAAAGATTATCTGGGATTACTTGGATGGGCCCAAAGAAATCACAAGGATTCTCTGTATTAGGGAGGCCAAAGGCAAGAGCTAGGGGGGATGTGAGAAATAAAGCAGGAGTTGGGCTGATGGATGTGGCCATGAGTCAGGGAAAATGAGTGACTTCTAGAAAACAGAAAAGGCAAGAAATGCATTCTCCTTTAGAGCCCAGACACAACAAGGTATCTGCCAATACCTTGATTTTATTTCTGTAACACTTATTTCCAACTTCTGATCTACAGAAGTATAAGATAATAAATGTATATTGTTTTAGACTACTCAGTTCGTGGTAATTTGTTACAGTAGAAATAGGAAACTAGTATACAGATTTTTAAGTAGTGGTTCAGAGCAAGGACTTCAGGGTCAGATATAGGTGAGTTTGAATCCTAAGTGAGCAAGTCCCTCATTATAAATATTGATCTTAGATTCTTAGATTCCTCATTGGTACAAGCAGGGCAAAGTTAACATCTATGTATGATGGCTGTTGTGAGGTTAAATCTGTTGTTAGTTGTTTGGCCCATTGTATGACCTCAGTGTATGTAAAATACAAACACAGATGCGTGAGCAATACATATGAAGATAATAATGATTAATATCCTCATAGAAATTTATATCTTCCAGAATACTTTTAATTATACCAATCTCACCATAATCCTTAGTTAGGCTTCATGAGGTAAGTTAGAGCTAGCAAAGGGCCAACTGGAAAAGAACCTAGAATGATTCAAAATAGGCACTGACTGGCTTGACTAGTATAGATGGCTTAATGGAGGTCAGGTGACACTTTAGCCAGTTTTTGATGGAAGGTGTTCATGTCAGCTCAGAAATATCTACTAAACACAAACTGTGTATTGTACCCCTACTATGTGGCCAATGCTGTGTCAGGGCCTGAAATGAAGGTTATAAGTGTTGTTAAAGAGAAGCACAGTATATTAGGCATTTCCTTGGCTTACACAGTATCCCACCCATCACTCATTAATGTACATTACTTATAGCAGCCAATGCTTTGAAGGTTTAAAATGTGTCCTGTAAGAAAGTTGTTCTACAATTTCAGGAAAAGCTTTTTTCACTGTCCTTCCAAAAATTTAAGCATATTAAGGCTATGTATAGCTAAGGAGAATTTCATCTGAACTTTGCATTGAACTGAATTTCATCTGAACAAAGCCTCGGCTTTGACTGAGTGTTTATACTCATGATTAATTGCATGCACTTTGGAATGGGATAAATCCAGGGTTCAAGCTCCAGCTGCTTCTTTACTAACTCGGTAATCCCATGAAAGTGGCTTATCTTCATTTTCTCCTGGTGAAATAGAACCAAAACAGTACCTACCCTTTCGTTTTGACAGTTACAGTAAGCGTGCAAATGTTACCCATTTCAGTAATTATTCCATGCCAGAACTTTAAAAAAGATGTTGTTCTACAAAAATAACTAAAATAGCAAATATTAAGATAATATTTCTTTAGAGCAACTTATTAGGAGACAGTTTTCTGTTCCTTTGCCCTGTTTTTTACAATTAAATTTTCCAAAGCACAGCTTCCCTCTTATATATTTCTCTAATAGTCATATTTGTTTCTTTCTGATTTGGGAAAAATGTCAAGAAAGCAAAAGACCTATCCCTTGGATTTCAGCAGTGAAATTGAGGGAACAAAAATGAAGCCACGAGGGCTTACCTTGTTTGGAGGAATGCTTTGTTGTTATGCTTTGTTTTGATTTGCTTTTTTTTTGGAAATAACTTCAAAATCTCTGGTTTAAAATAACCTCACTACCTTTTTAAATTTTAATAGTTTCAGTCTCCAGATTGGAATTATTTTATATCTACCTCCTGATTAGAGCTTATAAAACTTCCTACTCCTGGCTCCCAGACACTTACTACACATTCAACTGCTGAAATCCCTCTTCAGATTTGGGGACATCCGTGAGCTTGGACTTCTTTGGCTTCCTTCTCAACTTTAGCTTCTTTTTATGTAAACATTTCTAGGCTGCCTCACTCAAATTCCTGCATGCTTCCCCCTACAAACTTGTTTTGAGCCTGAATACTTTCCATTTATGACCATTCCATATTTCCTATCCCTTGGCCAATTTAGACCCAATGTCCTAGTGTTCTTTCCATTTCGTGAGCTGGGTGACAGCTGACAGGAGGTGAGTAATGGACGGGCAGCTCACTTTAAACCATACTCTCACAACATTGAGAGTTATGATTTTGAAAACAAAAGATACACACACAAAAAAAGCCACCACAAAACAAAACAATGAGCCTTCCATCTTCTGAGCCTCCCATCTCCTTTCCTGGACCTCCTCCTGTGCAATGGAAATACTCCCAGTTGGCTGGGTCAGCTAACAATTTCTGTATTTGCTGTTTCTTGAGCTGGTTTCCCTCTGCCTGCTTCTAACAGGAAGTCTTTCAGAGATCAGACATTGCTTACTGCTCTGTGAGTGATGGTGTGTGTGTGTGTGCACATGCACATGTGTGTGTTTGCATGTGTGTCTGTTTGATTTTAAGAAGGTAAAAAACAAGAACTGGAACCCTAATGGAAACTGGATAAAGCTCATTTTGGGGATGTATAGAGAATTCAGAGATGCTCTGTGCCTTAGTTTTGCCTCTGAAGAGTCTCCACCTCAAGCATTTCATATTGAGATGATGCCATGTGTTAAAGCCAATACTGAGCCTGTACTGTACCCTTCAGACCTTCCTCCTCAATGTTGTGTGGATGGAACCAAAACTCAATACAGTCCTTAGAGAAGGCAAAATGTTTGAGAAGGTTCACTTTAGAATTGCCCATTGGAAACTATGTAAGTAGAGTCCATTGTTTTATGTTAATTAAATTAGCAACATTTCAATGGGTTATAGTGTGGTATATTTTTAGCTGGCTCACCTTTGAAATAAAGATCAGTTCCTCCAAAGTACAAATATTTGTCTCCTTTAGGCTATATATTTCTTTCATGGTTTAGGATAGTGCAAAGGATCCCCAAGTTGGGCTGTGAGTTCCTTGCTATTTTATTCAACTGTTGAATCAAGTCTTGGGAAAATCTTAGGGGTGGAGACAAAATTTGGCTGATGAATCTTGTAGAAAATATGTGGCACTCCTGTTGTTTCTCTTTACCACTTGCCCATGGAGACACCTGCTAACCAAGCTCCACATACCTCATGAACATCCTTCTCAACCCAGTATGCCAGCAGTCCAGAGAGGACCTCTAAACTCAAAGACTGAATTATTCAGCTATACGTTTGAGGTAATTGATTCCACAGCAGCTACTAGGAGTATGTCCTCAAGTGACTTTGTCAGCCTTTCCCAGGCCGTTCTATGACCATCATAACCATTTCCAGAAACTAGAGCCCTTGTGTACTCTGGGGCTCTATTTTAATTTCTCCCATTTCTTAATTGGGAATTATCATGATTGGGAGGGAGAATTTGGAATCATTGAAAGTGAAATGAAAACATAATGTGATCATGCTTCAAGCCTCAAATTGAGCATCCTATCTCCCAGGAAGTCCATTGGAACTCTCCAGATTTATTGAAATTTCTCTTAAGATATTCTTCCACCATATTAGTGCAGTATATTGGACTAATCGATTGATCAATGTGCCTGTCCCACCTAGAATGTATAGCCTTTGGAGGCAGGTGGGATTTTATTATTAATGGGGTCCAAGGTGGAGCTGAAGCTCTGCTCTCCTTAGAAATCAGACCTGCCTAGAGACCAGTGACTTGAGCATCTCAGCTTTCTGTTTGCTTAAGTGACCAAGAAGCTCCTTTGGAAAGAACTCAACTCTTGAGAGAAGAGGGAACAAAGATATACCCAGTTCGTGCCAAGAGCAGTGATGATTCTGAGCACTGTAACTGTACCACAGATTCTCAGCTTCTCTAGGCTTTTGCCTAAGACAGGATACATTTGATTTAAAAAATATGACCTGGGTAAAACTAAAAGGAGTCGTTTTGCTGAAATCTCTTATGTACTGGGGGATTCCAAGTTTTGGTAACATGAGTGCCAGAATCTGGGGGTACCTCCTGTAACACTGAGCACTAGCAGTCTCTGTGTAGGCCTTGGGCACAGGTGGAGATGGGAAACCCTCGCTCTGTGATGTGGATCCAGAGGAGAGGAGAGGAACGGACATCCTGTGGTAGCCCAGAAGCTCAGTGCACAAAGCACCTGTTAGTCACCCTTTAAGGACTTCCATAAATGTCTGGGAAGAATTTGAGAGGTGTTTGGAGTTCCCAAAACATTTTAGAAGTCAGAACTAGGGAAATACTGTTTTTTGACTATTGTTGCCTAATTTTTAGTCCTTCAGGTAGGATGACCTGGAAAATATATGTATTTTGTATTAAGGACACCGTCTTATAAATAGAAGTTTAGAGTTTTTAATTGGCTAATTATTAGCACTAGGCCTTATTACATAAAGCTTTTGTTACTGATTTCCATTTTAAAATAAAAAGAACTTATTTTAATTCCAGTGTGATTTCTTTTAGGCTCTAGATAAATGGGCCTGGAATTGATTTGCATGAATATGCATTATGCTCATTTTGGGAAAACAGTCTTGGGAGTAAAGACAGCGTGAAGACTCCATCAGAAATTGCATTTTCAGAAAGCGTATTAAGACATTTCATAAACCTCTCCTGGCTATAAGTAAACATCATTGTGTGCAATGTCGGCAATTATTGTATACTGAAAAAAAAATACTGTTTTCAGTAAACAATCTCTTAATACACATAACGTTTCTCTTCTTGGAACAATCTTAAAATTACTTTGTAAGGATAAACTGCAGCAGAGTGAGTTATTTCATTTTCTGAAGGACTTTAGGTTCTGAGGATTTTTAAAAAAAAATGCATTATTGGAAAGCACAGTAACCTTTCATGTTTTAACCTGACCTTGAGTAAGAAAAATGGGGAAAAACTTTTACTATTATAAGGTGAATGGTAGAATTTTATGACGGACCAGGTCTTCTCACGTCTGGCCAACTCTCAAATTCTGCTGAAGTTTACTGTGCAAAAAGTCAGATGGTGCAGATCTTTTTCCATAAAACAGAATTCATTTTAAGTTCCTGTCATTAAAGGAATTAGTTAATAGTAATCCCTCAAGTTTAAATAGTTTTTTATACTTTTAGATTTCTTTTTACATGTATAACCTTAATTTGCATGGTCAAAATCTTGGTGACCTGTCTTGGCTCTTGTATATCTTCGGCTGAGATCATTGGTGTTCTGTGGGAAGACATTTCAGATTTGGATAACATTTACTAAGATCCCATTAAATGTACCTAACTTGTTTAAATACAAAAGTTAGAAATGCCATACAGAGTGTACTCATGTTTCTTACTATATAACAGGTCTGTAAATAAGGCATGAGAACTGTCTCTCCTGTTAGTCTATAGTCAAATAGTGACATTATCACATTTGTTTATTCCCCCCTGGTTCCACATACACCCTGTATTTATGAGGATCAATAAGCTGAGTAGATTATGTATGTCCTTGGCTTTAAGCGTGGGATGACCCCAGTGGCTGCCAACAGTATAGAGTGGGCCCAGAGGCAGATTCCACCAGTGCTTTACAGCATCTGTCACTAGAGCTGGAAAACTCCAAAACTTAAAAAGAATAAGCTCTTCCAAATGAGGGGACAAGCTCATTTGTTACTTTTTGCCAAAGTGCAAATTAAAGTTTCAACTAGAGTTTTCCTAGCGTGAACATTCTGAGGATGAGCCCATTCAGTCATCGTTCAGTTATCAATTTCAGTTTTTAAAATTATCTTTCAATTTAATCTCCACTGCTTCCCAGAGAGACTATGGAAATTAAAGGAAAAAGCCATTAGAAGGATCTAGTCTAGAATTATTATTTCTTTCATTAAAGAAGTCCAGGAAGATATATTGAAACCCACTGGAGATAAAGCAACACCAGAAGAATAATAAAGTTATATTTTAATTCATTCCTGTAATATTATTGTGTGCCTTTTCCTACAAAAAGTTCATATTCCTAAATGCAAAAGGTAGAAGTATTTAATGGAATGTTTAATTTATTCATTCAAAGATACCTCTGGGCATACAGAAAAATTCAGTCTGAAGCTTAACCAAGATTCTTTTCTTTTTTACACAAAGAAATGATTTGAGAGATTTGGAAGTGAACACTTCTTTCTGGGACAAAACTTGGCTGTAAGAAAAGCAAAATGTTTTCAGTTTTCTTCCCAGTAATTGCTTTATAATGGAAAATCTGATCAAATCACTGTTTATTTTCAGTCTTCACTGGCTCTCTGTTGCCTCAAAATAAAATTTAAACTCCTTAGTATTGCACATAAGATCCTTTGTGATCTGTGCCAGACACTGTACTAGGCTCATCATGGGTGCTATCTCATGTCATTCCTTGCAAAATTCTTGATACATAATATTGCAGTCTCCAGTTCAGAGTTGAGAAAACAGATTCACAGTGGTTTCCCAAAGCCACACTAAAGTTAGGGGGCATAGATAGGATATCTGACCCCAAACATTGTCCAACCATACTTCACTAGCCTTCCAAGTTCCATGCAGAAGTTACATCAAAAATGCGTGAAAAAAAAGTAGATAGATAATCCAGTCAAATGGAAATCTGAAGGAATAAATGGTTTGAGAATATAATGGTGAAGATGGGCTAACTCAGTGATCTTTTTGTCATTTCAGTCCCATGTCCCAGAGCATAAGAATCTTTAGAGAAAATTTTAAATCCTTAGAGGATATTTTATTTCTTTTTAGCTCACAACATGTCTTGTGGTTACTGATCATCTCTCAGAGAAGTAGATTTCACTAAAAAAAAAAAAAAAAACCTAGCCTTGGGTAGCTGTACCATAAAGGTGAGAGCAGAAATATAGGACTCTAGTCCAGTTTGACAGGCACTTATCACATATGTCTGTTGAGCACTTGAAATGTGGCTATTCTGAATTGAAATGTGATGTAAGGGTGAAAAAACACACCAGATTTTAAAGACTTAGTATGGAAAAAAAAGTAAAATATATCATTCATAATTTTATGTTGATTACATGTAGAAATGATAATATTTTGGATGAATTGGGTTAAATAGAGCATATTATTAAACTTGATTTCTCATGTTACTACTGTAAAATTTAAAACTGTGTATGTGGCTCACTTTATATTTCTATTGGACAGCTGTAGTCTAGGTGGAGATAGATGCTTTTCAGATTCCCTTCCCTGGAGGCCTCAGCTTTAGGGAAATATTGAAGGAGAGGAGCATTTAACAGAAATGTCGAACAAATTCACTTTTGTTTTTAAATGTGAAATTTACTGGGGATAGTATCTCTCTATCACATGTGTCCTGAGAGAACACAGTTGAACACAGAGCTGCCAAGAGAACTGGCTGAAGCTTCCAAGAGCTGATTTCCTACGGAGAGCAGACTGTGTCCTAGAGGAGTTGTGAGCATGTTTTTCTATTTCTGTGTGTTCAAAGCAAGGCAGTACCCACAGAGTACACGAATATAAAGAGCAGCAATGAATGCCCCAAAGCTCCAAGAACAATTTCCTGGGATAGATCCTGGGTGAGGCAGGACCACTCATCTGGCTGAGACTGGAACTCTGAAAAACCAGTTAGGTGTGTCAGAGAGAGTACCCCTTCTGTATGCTTCTGCTTTCCAGTACTCACCTACACTTGAGAGTTTAATCTCTGTATGTGTCTGACTGTCATTAAACATTTAAATGTATTCACTTTAAAGAAATGGCTCAAACATAATAGAAGTTCATTTTTCATGCACATAACATCCAAAACAAGAGTTTTCAATTGATGAGAGCTCTTCTCCAGGTGTGACTCAGCGGCCTTGCTCCTTCCATCTTGTGACTTCTCTCTTTTACACATGATTTCCAAGGTCATAGGGTTCATCTTTATCAAGCTGGAAATGAAAGTGCTTGAGGGCTACAATTCTGTTAGTTAGAATTCAGTCATCCTCTTGTGGGTCCTGAAACAAGAGGACTGTTTTGGTGGTCACAAAGCAATGTCCACCCTTCTCTTTCAACAAATATTCACTCTTTCCATATATAATACACACTATTCTTTCCACAAGAGAGACAGCACAGGATGTTATCTGGACACTGTATCCAGTTCAAGATCTAGGATGTCCAGGTCATGTGCAATACTCTCATTGTTACATATCTTGAATTTTAGTCTCAGAAATTTACCTCAAAGGTGGGCTTTAAAACACAGAGAAATGTTTTAATCACGGAGTTGTTTTTGGTGTCAGGCAATGGATTCCTTTGGTAGGCTGAGTCTAAAATAATTTTTTAAATTGAAATATAGTTGAACTATACTATTGGTTTCAGGTGTACAACATAGTGATGTGACAATTACATATATCACTATTCTTCACCATGATAGGTTACCATCTGTCATCATACAAAGATATTACAGTATTATTGACTATATTCCCTATGCTGTACTTTGGTCCCTGGGACTTATTAATTTTATTTTATTTTTATTTATTTTTATTTTTTTAGATTTTTTTTTGTGTTAAGGTATCATTGATATACAATCTTATGCTCAGGTTTCAAATGAGCAACACTGTGATTACTACATCCCCCACTATTATCAAGTCCCCACCACATACCCCATTACAGTCACTGTCCATCAGCATAGTAAGATGCTGCAGAGTCACTACTTGTCTTCTCTGTGCTATACTTCCTTCCCCGTACCCCCCCTGTGTTATGTGTGCTAATTATAATGCCTCTTAATCCCCTTATCCCTCCCTTCCCACCCACCCTCCCCAGTCCCTTTCCGTTTAGTAACCGTTAGTCCATTCTTGGGTTCTGTGAGTCTGTTGCTGTTCTGTTCCTTCAGTTTTTGCTTTGCTGTTATACTCCAGAGATGAATGAAACCATTTGGTACTTGTTTTTCTCTGCCTGGCTTATTTCATTGAGTATAATACTCTCTAAATACATCCATGTTGTTGCAAATGGTAGGATTTGTTTTCTTCTTATGTTTGAATAATATTCCATTGTGTATATGTACCACCTCTTCTTTATCCATTCATCTACTGATGGACACTTAGGTTGCTTCCATTGTTTGGCTATTGTAAATAGTTCTGTGATAAACATAGGGGTGCATATGTCTTTTTGAATCTGGGATCCTGTTTTCTTAGGGTAAATTCCTAGGAGTGGAATTCCTGGGTCAAATGGTATTTATATTTTTAGTTTTTTGAGGAACCTCTTTATTGCTTTCCACAATGATTGAGCTAATTTACATTCCCACCAGCAGTGCAGGAGGGTTCCCCTTTCTCCACATCCTCACCATCATCTATTGTTGCTTGTCTTTTGGATGTTGGCATCCTAACTAGTGTGAGGTGATATCTCATTGTGGTTTAATTTGCATTTGTCTGATGATTAGCAATGTGGAGTATCTTTTCATGTGCCTGTTGGCCATCTGAATTTCTTTGGAGAAGTATCTGTTCAGACTCTCTGCCCATTTATTAATCAGGTTATTTGCTTTCCGGTTGTTGAGGCATATGAGCTATTTATATATTTTGGATGTCAACCCCTTATCAGATATGTATTTTGAATATATTCTCCCATACTGTGGAATGCCTTTTTCTTCTACTGATGGTGTCCTTTGCTGTACAGAAGCTTTTTAGTTTGATATAGTCCCACTTGTTCATTTTTGCTTTTGTTTCCCTTGCCCGGGGAGATATGTTCAGGAAAAAGTTGCTTGTGTTTATATTCAAGAGAGTTTTGCCTATGTTTTCTTCTAAGAGTTTTATGGTTTCATGATTTACATTCAGGTCTTTGATCCAGTTTGAGTTTACTTTTGTGTATGGGGTTAGACAGTAATCCAGTTTCATTCTTTTACATGTAGCTGTCCATTTTTGCCAACACCAGCTGTTGAAGAGGCTTTCATTTCCCCATTGTATGTCCATGGCTCCTTTATCATTATTAATTTGCCATATGTGTGTGGGTTTATATCTGAACTCTCTATTCTGTTCCACAGGTCTATAGGTCTGTTCTTGTGCTAGTATCAAATTGTCTTGATTACTGTGGCTTTGTAATAGAGCTTGAAGTCAGGGAGCATAATTCCCCTGCTTTATTCTTCCTTCTCAGGATTGTTTTGGCTATTCAGTGTCTTTTGTCATTCCATATGAATTTTAGAACTATTTGTTCTAGTTCGTTGAAGAATGATGTTGGTGTTTTGATAGAAATTGCATTGAATCTGTACATTGCTTTAGGCAGGATGGCCATTTTGACTTATTTATAATTGGAAGTTTGTACCTCTTTTAGGCTCAAAAAAGAGAGTCTAAAACAATTTGAATCAGTTCCTTGACATCATATGGACAAATTTTAATTGTTTGATAGCTGTTTCTTTGCTTGAGTTAGAATCCCACTAATGATAATCTCAGTACAATGTTTGTATTTCCTTTGCCCACAGGAGCATGGAAAGTCATTAACCCACACTTTCCTCCATATTCTACTTTTGCTGTCACTCTACACATCTCAGTTCCAGCTTTCAGGTCATTGCTATCTCCAGAAGTCATGACTAAGCATATACAAAAACCTTTTCCCAAGGTTTTTTGTTTGTTGGTTTTGTTTTGTTAATAGTGCTTTGCTCTTCAGGAAGTGTGTATCTGGAAAGCTGAAACAAAAATGAGCATCCTAGCTTAAGAAGTAGGGGTATCAGCTCTGCTCCTGCACTTCCATATAGCCTCTATTCTTCAACTGGAGCGCCTTTGAAACTTCTCCTGAAGCCAAGTACCAGCTCCCAATACCAATGCAGAGCATCTCTTTTCTCCCATCTTCTCCAGCCCGTAACAATTATGAATGGGAGAAAGAATATAAAAATGAAAACAAATATATTCAAATGGATGTTCCAAGAAGCAGTGGGTCTAAATCCTCTACTTACAGTGTACAAATCTGGTTAATTATTAACCTCTTCGAACCTCAGTTTCCTCATCTGTACAATAATGATCATCCCCTAAAGAGATTTATTGTAAAAAGTCAACAAGAAGTGTCTGAACATGCAGAGCACAATGTTTAACCCATAATCAGTACTCAATTCATGATAGTTTCTTTCTAACTTTTCTTACTTTGACGTCCTTCCAACACTCTCTCACCTGTAACACCTCCATACGCCTCTCCCACACATAGCCCTTGTCTCTGGCTCTCTGCATCCTGATTACTAGCTCAGGCTGCTATTGTTGGATGTGCTTTTTCACTCTGCAGCTGCCTCAGCACATCCTTAGCCCCCAGTTGAAGATGCTTAGGAGACATCTTTTCTCCCAGTGTTGTCAGTTAGTCCCAGCTAGCCATCCAGTTTCATCTTGCCCCAGCCCACTTTTGTTTTATGCCTGTGGCTATTGGTAGCAAGAAAATCTTACCACACCAGCTGAAGACTAAATGCCAACCCCAGGAGCCAAGAGTGAACTGGGATCCAGTGAATGCACATAAATGCATGTGTGTGCATGTGCATACATGTGTGTTTGACAGAGGCAGAGACAGATGTTGAGTGAGAAAATATGCTAGGAAATATAATAGAGAAACTGTTATGAGATTTTTTAATAAGTTTGGATGAAGAAATATATAGGCTAGAGGGTTTCTGGGAACCAAACACATGTATGAGTGATACAGAAGGAAAGAGAGGGAGAGATAAGAGAACCAACAGGATGCACCATTGAATTAATGTGAAAGAAGGGAAGTAAAGTCAGACATGAAATAGGGAGGGGAAAAATAGAATTGAAACATGTGACTATATATATATAAAACACTATATATATAATCCATAGTCCTATATATACCCATATATATGCATATAATCAATTTTAGGAAGTGTCATGAAAAATAAATTGCTTGTTCTAAAGCTTTATAATTAGGGGACAAATCAGGAAGAGAACTGAATGCTCCATATGCAACTCCCCTTCCCCAGAGGATAAGTATAGCTCCATTTAAGCAATCCATATATAGAAAAGGCTAGTGTCCTTCGAATATGAAGGCTTGATTCATGATTAACGCTGGCCATTGTCCAGTCCAGGAAGCCCTGCATCTGCCCTTGACCGCAGTCCTTTATGGCTGGATGCCATTGCCTTATATGGACATCCATTGGAAAAAGACGGGAATATCTTTCTAGAGTATCCACATACACTCTAAATAGCACCCAGCCCATGTTAAAGTCAGGTCAAATTCAGAGGAAAGGATGTTTGTTTTGACAGGGACCAGTGAGGCCAGAGACACAAACAGGTATATAAGCACAGGCTTCCCTTTTCTATAGAAAGAGCCACTGCTCTGGCCCCCTTCTCTGTGAAGCCTTCGGAGGCTGTCTCAGAAAGGAGTTTTTTTTCTGATACTGAGGCCATTATCACTCTGTTTGCACTTGGTGACTCACAGTCGATGAACTGGCATTCCCAGGGCTGTGCCCTTATCATCACTGGGAGAGCCGAGCAGCTGTCTCATCAGCCTGACTTCATCCTCCTGGGGTTTCCCCTGGCTATTTCCAAGGTAGTGGAGCTTTTTGATGATAATGGAGAGAATTTATAGGAAGACAGCTTTGGCCAGGATCTGGTTCCACAGACTGCCCAGTACCAAGCAGTATGGAAAGCCCTTAGAACAGTAACACAATACAAACAACTGCTAGTGCTGCTATTATTAACATTATTATACAATGAGAAGGAATCAACACCACCCCATATTTCAAATATTCTCCTGGATTTTGACATTTAATTTGAAAACACATTTCTTATTCATTGAAAAAATCAACAGGAATCTTTGGTATTATCTGTACAGCCTTAGAGAGAACTACTGTAGACTCAGGTCTGAGTGTCCTGCTGCCTCACGGTCTTCAAGGTGTACATCGGTGCTACTTAGGTAAATGTGGAAAAGAGAAAATGGTAAGTAAGTAGCTCCAGGAGCAAAACTCCAGCTAGGGGTCCTTTCTTCCTGGCTTTCGCTCTGTACCACTTTGGGTTTGGGCATTTTTTTCAAATTGTTTATCCAAAACATATCCTGGAGGGTTAACAGTGTCACTGATTAATCCTGCTATTGGCAATTGCACTAATCCCAAGGCATTATGAAACCACTGGTAAAGAAATTGGTAATTTTGAAAAAGTTTTTATTTTGCAATAATTGTAGATTGACATGAAATTGTAAGACATAATACAGAGAATTCCCTTAGCCTAGTTTCCCCCAGTAGTAACATCTTAAAAATGTTACCTCTGCAGAACTGTAGTTAAATATTAACCAAGACCTTTATTGACACAAACCACTGATCTTATTCAGATATTGGGATTTCCCATTTTATTTATACTCATTTGTGTATGTATTTAGTCCCACATAATTCGATCACATGTGAATCTACAATTATATATATGGATTTACTTATTGTATGGGATTGTCCTACACAATTGCTGTGGGCTGGCTAAGCAAGCCTGAAGTTCACAGAGCAGACATTCAGGAGAGGAAGGTCCAGGGGAGAGGAAGGCATGCAGTCCGTCCTGTTTGTTGTCTTTGATTTTCAGGGGAGACCTTGTCCCTCTTTAAAGGGCTTCCACCTGATTAAGAGACTGTAGTTTTCTGTATTCCTTTCCCCACTGCCAGTACCAGGATAATCTCCATTTTGATAAAGTCAACTGATTGGGGTCTTTGGTCACATCTGTAAAATGTCTCCATTGCAGGATCCTGATTATAGTTTGAATTCTTTGATTGAATAACTGGGAGAAGGTGTGTGTGTGTGCCAGCAACATGGTTGCTGCCTCCCTCCTGCCCTCTGACTCTTCTTGTAGCCCACCCTAATCAAACCACACCAGAAAGGAATCTGGGGAATGCCATTCCTCCCAGCCAAGTTCACGCATCACAAAGCTGTCACACATTCCAACAGCGATGACCTATAGGTTAGGAAGAAAAGGGATTGAAAATTAGTGAAATATGCAACAAGGTGATAAGGATTTGAGTTATTAACAAAGAGGTTACAGTTGGATTTATGAGAAGAATTATTCATCATGAGAGAAGAGAGAAATAAGTAAGTGTTAACTTATGGCAGTGCCTACAATTAAGCTACATTAAGGACATAAATAGTAAAAGAGTAGGGAGAGACCATTAAAGGTTAGGAACACAGACAGCAAGAACATATTATATTGTCAAATCACTCTCATGGTTAGAACATTTAATGGATCCCCATGGTCTATAGAGTGTAGACAGTATACAACAAAGCTGGTATTCAAGGCCCTTCACTTAATGATCCCATCTAGTTTTCTGCCTTTACCTTTAGCCATTGATCTGTATGCATAACCCTCTGCTGTACTCATATCGGATGACTAGCTATTTCCTAGCCACACATTTCCTGCTTGACTTCTCTCTTGGAGTGCCTTTCCTCCTCCTCGTTTTCACCTAGGAATCCCCTATTCAGTATATATATATATATATATATATATCCCAAGTTCAAAATCTGCCACCTTTGTTTTGTCTTCCTCATTCTTCATCCCCTATTCTTTTCAGAAATAAGAATTTCCTGTGTTCTTCCGCTATAGCACTTATTCTATAAATATTCCATTCCATGATTCTTTTATTCAATTTTCAATTTTTCATGGTACAACCATGTCATATTTACATTTTATCTCTAACCTGTAGCACAATGCTTGACAAATAGCACACATTTCTTGCATATGAAGAAATGAATCGATTATGAATGAATCAGCATATTTTATTATTTAGTAGGGGCCCTCTGGAAACAATGCATCCCCTCACCCCATTGCTTTCTAATCAGAGATTTGAGAAATGGAATTCTTGGCCAGGTTTGAGAGGGCAAGTCATCATTTATTTATTCACTTGTTTAAACAAAATGTAAGTGATCTTATTGAAAGACAGAGTAGAAAAGGTGTTTGATGGAAAGTCTGGCTTCACATCATCTCTTAGTTGTTACCTTAACACTCAAGAAAAGACTACTTGCTTACAAGTAAGTAAAATCTTCAAGCTGCTTCTGAAGTTCCTATAACAGGTTGCTGACTCTAAAATATGATGAAAGTGCAGAGCACATTCAGGTGGGGGGTTCAGGTGATGTGAGAGCACAAGCATATACAGGAGGTCTCCTTCATTCTTAGTTTTTAGAAGATCACAAAGGACATGCATAGCAAGCTCTAGAAGTGTACAGAAACAATTCTAAGTTGCCAGTCTCTTCTCATCTCTATGACCAAAATTAAGGGAATAAGAATGAGGTTCATGCCGATGACCAAGCCCCCAAAGGAACCCCTCCAACGTAGCCACAGTCAAACATTTATAAGTTGCCACTTCTGGATTGTCCTCTTCTATACTTTCTGGGTACTTTCTTATGCCCAGTTATAACTTGTTGTTACTACTATTAATACCCACAGTTCTATAACTTTTTTCTTAGGCATCTGTAATGTTAGGATCCTGGTCACCGTGCCTTTGTGCTGTCTTTGTCTCTTTACTGTCAAAGTGGGGCAGACCAAGATACACCCTGTGGATCATCTAGATGCCAAATATATTCTTCTTTCCTATTCTGTTGTGGCAGAGCAGCCCTGCCTCCCCCTAACTATCAGGTTCATGTACCCCTGTAGTGGTGTGTTTTTTTGGTAGTGATTCCTTTCCTTGCCTCCTGGTCTCTTGGCCAAGGAACCTGAAGTAACTGGGTAATAGTCATACCTTAAGGTTTAATAAAACTCTTGCCATGTTTGTCCCCTTACAGAAGTGTTCCTTTTTTGGGAAACAAGACCTCCAATTTTGATCTAACCACAATGTTGATCTTCTATTTTATTCTTGGTATGTTTCAGACAGATATATATAAATAATTGACCAGGACTATTTTTAGATTGAAGGTCTAATAACAGGAAATAGACATTCCAATAAAGGAAACTAGAATCTCAACAGTGAGAGTGTATGTGACTCAGCAAGAAGAACCTAGAGATTTGGGCTCAAATTCTGGCTAGTCCACCTGTGGGTATGGACAAATTAGTAAACCTTGGTTTAGTCTACTTATTAAATAGAGTCAATACTCCCATTTAATAGGATTTTTGCAAGATTTAGGCAATTGTACTGAAAAGCCAATGCCGAGTAGATATGCAATACAACAATAATAGGCCCTTCCATTTTTCTTTCTGAGATGACCCATGGATTTCTCAGCAGAAAGAGAATATGCTTGTCATTCTGCTTCATATGTGTTCTTCTTTTTTTCTCTTAATTACAATCCAGAGTGACCTCTGGAAAAGATAACCTAGGAAACCACAAAACAAATATAGGAGTGTTTAAATTTTCTTAGTAACAAAAATAGCCAGAGTGACTGGTCTTTCTCAAGACTCCCTAATGCATGACTAAGAGAATTTTGAAATGTCTTTTAAGTTTTCCTACTAGGGATACTGACATTTCCCCAGCACCCCACTTCTATCATCCAAAGAGTTGTGTCTTTTCTCAGAAGATTTCTCAAACCTTCTTTATGCAGCTTTCTTGGGAAATGAACTAATTTCTTTAGAGTACTGAAACTTGATAAGCACGTATTTTGGTACTGAGCTACATACTCATGATAGTGGATAAACAGATGTATAGATATATACACACATAAGGAGCTACTTGTTGAAAACTAGAGCAAAACTGAGTGTGAGAAAGTGGGAGAGCAAGAGAACTAGTGCAAGTACAAGAGAGGGTGGAGTGAGGCAGACAGAGAGAGAAAGAGAGAAGACTACAGGTGAGGAGTTTTCTATGGTGATGGAGTAGGTGGTGTAGGCTGGTGATGGGAGTGATAATAGCCTAGTGGCAAAGAACTTCCTTTGAGTTTATATCCCAGCCTGTTTATCACTATCTGTATGTCTGTGGCACACCTCTGAAACTTTCTAGGCTTTGATATTCTCATTTCTAAAATGGGAATAATATTAGTTCTGGCTCTATAGAGTTACTGAGATGGGTAAACTCTGAGATGATGCATATTAAGTGCTTTGATGGTGCCAAGCACAAGTTAAGGGGTCATTAGATGGAATTTATCATCTTTTGTTATTGTAATTTCCCTTGTCTTCCAAAACAGCCACTCCAATACTGAACTAGGTTATTTCAGAGCAAAGGTACTTCTCCATTTGAAATTTCTCACAGTTGACGTATCTGCTGGATAATGTTTATTGCATTCGGCCTCCATTCTCACCTTTCCTTTTACCTTCTTGTATCTGGAAGGCTAAAAATGACATGTTATAGACTAATGAACAGTTAAGTTCTGGATATGATAGAGTTCTACCAGTAAATGGGCTCACTCAGTGTAGAGACAGCCTCCTGCTACTGTGCGGGCCAGAAGGCAAGGTCAGGAGAGGAAGAGCATTTGTGTAGGCTGGGCTCATATTCCAGGGCCAGGTGACCAGCCTGTGTGTGTGAGGAAGTTATGACAGCAGCAGTTCTTCCCAGATTTCAGTGTTGTTCTGAGATCCCTGCTCCTCCAACCCCTCTAAGGATTCTTCAGGCACCTGTTACTCTGTATGCGATGTCTTCTTCTAAATACCTGGAGCTATTTCCAATTGCTTTGCACTGAACTCTGAGTGCTATAACACCTGTCTGAGCTCTTTCAATACCTTTTACTTCATTTTTGTGGAGGCTGGAGACTTTAGACAAAATGGCTCCTGTCCAATTTATTGACACTAGGTGTAGGCAAATGATGGGCATTCTGTTAGAACAACAACAGAACAAAAACCATCAATAAGCATCAAAGTCCAATCCCGCCCCTTACAAAGCCTTGCAGAAATAAGGCACCAGACACATTAAAGGACGTCCGTGTTTTGACTGAACCATCTGGACTCTTCATTAGCCTGTGGGGTCCGTCAGAAGATTTGGGTCCACAATGGGCCACTCCTTTGCATATGGTTCAGTCCCAGGTCAGAGCAGGAGTGCCCCCCAGACAGAGTCATTGTCAGCATGTTTCAGATCTTCTTGTTCTTTTGTTTGGAAAGCCTGTGTGGTCAGATATGTGGACTTACAAAATACTTTTTATCCATCCATTAGTTTTCTCATGTACTCAATAGTTATTTGGTGAATGCTAATATAAGGAAATGCTGTTCTAGGTACCAGATAGAAAAGGAAAAACCCTTGCTTACATGGGTGAATAGGAAAGAAAGAAAGAAAAAGTCATCTACAAGCAGTCAGTCAATACTAGAAGGTCATATAGTGTTAAGGGTTATGGAGAAAAATAGATAGGGTTGGAGTACAGTTTTGTTAGGGTGGACATAGAAGACATCTCTGATAAGGTGCCATTTAACTGAAGATCCACATGAAGGGAGGTTGCAAACCGTGTGCGTATAGGGGAGGGAGTGGCAGGTGCCAAGGACCTGGCTTGGGAGAGTACTTGAGGTGGGCAGATCCACAGGGAGGTCAGGAAGTGTGCGACTGAAGGCAGTAATGTCAGTAATGAGACTAGAGAGGGGGAAACTAGACCACATAGGGCCTGGAGAGCCTTGGTGAGGACCTTTTAGAAATCCATGAGTATCTCTATGACTTTTACTTTGAAATCTTTATCAAGAAGATTGGTGATCTCTGTTTCATTTTGCCCTGTTCTGGGGTTCTGTCTTGTGGTTTGATTGGATCAAATTCCTCTGCCTGCTCCTTTTGTCAGGGATTCTGTGTTTCTTCCTTTGTATTAGATGTCTCTGCTGTGCTTTCTGGTCCTTTTCTGTGAGGTCTTCTCTTATTCCTCAGGTGTAGGGGGTCTGCTCTGCAGGCTTCAGGGCATTTTAAGGTCTAGTTGCATTTGCTGTGTGTTCCTCTTTCATGTGTTTTTGGGAGGAGGTTTCCGTCTTGCCTTCCTATTCCACCATATTTAATGTGATCAGGACCTTTTTTAAGAGTGATGAGAAACTACAAAGTAGTTTATCCAGCTTACATCTGAGGACCATCCTGGCTTCTGAGTGGAGTAAAGACTTTAGTGAGCAAGAGTAGAGGAAGCAAACCATAGAGGAGATTATTGCAATAAGTTCTGTATGAAACAGGAAATAGTCTTACAAAGAGAGGTTGAGTACAGGCAGTTTGTCGGGAAGTGTGTTCAGGAACAGCAAGTATAAGGGAGTGAGGGAGGCAAGACTGGCCAGAGACTTTGAACCGCGATTCACTTGCAACAAAGGCATCAGTCAATCCCGCAAACAGGAGGGTCAGACCTTTAGAGATGTCTGGAACTGAGGCAAAGGGGCCTCAGGCCTTCGTCCCCCTCATCAAACAATCATTAGATGTTGGCTGCCTCTGGGAAGTGGGTGCAGCCTTGAGTGAGACAGCTTCTTTTGATGAAAGTCAGTTCCTGAAAAGGGACTAAGTGGTGAGCCATCAGCAATCAACTTCCAGCCAGTGGGGGAATGCATGCTTCAAACACAAAGGGTCATCTAGGTCTCTACAACAATCCATCTCTGTGTCATCTGCATCCACTTGATTTCTATTTCTTCAGCCTACCTGGCAGTAGCTCCTCCAGGATTCTGATTTATCTCTCTTTCTGGGGAAAAGACTAGTCTGAATGGCTGCAATTGAAGATCACCTTCCTTACTAACCATTCTAGATCCTCCATTCTTGTCTGGTAGGTAGTTTATGTGGTGGGGTGACCCACACCTCATTCCTAAGGGATGTGAGTCCTGGTCACCATGACCTTTTGCTGTCCTTGCCCATTTACTGTCAAAATAGGGCAGAGTATACCCTGTGGATGATACAGGTGTCAAGTGTATTCTTCTCCAACTCCATCAGGTAGAGCAGCCCTGCTTTTTCCTGACAGTCAAGTTCACTTACCTTTGCTTAGGGTGGTGATTCCTTTCCTTGCCTGCTGGTTTCTTGGTGAAGGTGCCCACAGTGACTGAGTAGCAGCTATACCTTAGGTTTAATAAAACTCTTGCTGTGTTCACTGGGAGAAATATTCCTTCTCTGGGAAATATTCCTTCTCTAGACCCACAGATCCTAGCATTGTAGGGATGGGAAGCATACATACCTCAAGTGGGTCACTGGGAGTGATTGGGAAGCAAAGTTACTCTTATTTCTATTATGTAGTTCCCAAATCCTTGGACTCTCCTTTTTGGTAATATGACATCATATAATAACAACTGATTTAAGGTATATGTCTTACTCATCTCCAAGCTGGCACTGGAGTTGCATCTTTGCAATCCTAGCTCTGTCAAGCCAGAGGTTTCTGGGTACTATGACATGTGGTAGATCCAGTGTATCCCCTGGTCACAAGTGTAGCAATTAGCAGTGCTGGGATTTAATCCAGTTCAGCCCAACAAAAAAGCACATTTCATGGTCATTTTGCTGTTTTTCTGGAGGAGTGAAAGGCTTAATGACCCATGTGTTTATGGACCTTCCTCTTCTCCCAACCTGGAGGAAATGTGATGTGTTGATTTTATTTTAAGGCTTTGCATAGCTCTTTGTCAGGATAACAGCACAGCAGCGTTAAACAGAGAATATCACGAAGTTGTTTGGCCTTTTCAAAATTCCCGTCAGTCTAACTTGATCCAGACAAGTGATCTTCTCTTTATAAGAAACCCTCCAACTTGCTCACTTGGCACAGAGAGACCTCCTGGAGCTGACGACTGAGTTACCTCCCCAACAGGAGGGATGGAAGGATGGCTCCCCGCAGAGTGAGTCGGTCTGCTGCATGATTTCAGAGGCTGAGATTCAGCACACAAAGGTTACTGAATATGACTCATCCGGACAAGAATGTGGGTAAAGGGGCTCTGTGATGACATTCCACAGCTGTGTTGCTGTCTCTATAGCTGGGGCCTGTAGCTGAGAGAGGGCAGGTGGCTCTTACTGGACTGAAGTGGGGTCCCACATCATCCATATTTGCTGTCTGCTCACCTACACAGGAGTGTATGACTTCTTCACTCAAGTGCACTTTTCCCTGGTCTACTTACTTTCTGGAATATCTTGCTGTCAGTGAAATAAACGTCCTGGTCTCAGAACTTTAAATTTAATATTTTGTTCTTCCACAAGTTACTCTTGGTCATTCCCTAAACTAATTGCTTATCTGAGTAGCTGGGTACATTTTAATAATAAAGTTCTTTGGACTTTAACTCAGGAGTTGCTGATTCACTCACTAGGCCTGAAGTAAAGGCCTAGGAATATGTACTTTTTTTAGGTAAACATTTTGTTAAAGAATAACACACAGAAAAGCTCACAAAATCACACAGAAATAGTTCAAATAATTGTCACCAAGTGTATACACTAATGTAACCACCTTCCCCCAGAACAAGAGATAGAACATTGCTAGGTCATCCCCTCCCCATTCCAGGCACTATCCTCCCCAAAGCAATCACGGTCCTGACCTCTAACCCCATAGATGATCGCTGCCTGTTTATGACTTTCTATAAATGGGTTCATACAGTGTATATTGTTTCCTGACTTCTTTTGCTCAGCATTGTGTTTGCAAGATTCATACATCTTGTTTCCTGTGGCAATAGTTTGTTCTCATTTCTTATTAGTACTCTATTGCTTGGGTGTGCCATAATTTATTAACCTATTTTGCTGTTTCTGGCATTTTTTTCAGTTTTTGTCTATTATGAATAGTACTGCTGTGAACATTCTTGTGTATGATGTTTGGTGAAAATATGCCTGCATTTCTGTTGGGTCTGTACTTTGGAAGAGAATTGCTGCATCAGATGCTGTGCATGTGTTCAGCCTTGGCAGATGCTGCCAGTTTTCCAGGGTGTTCTGCCTGTTTACTCCCTGTAATAAATAGAAGTTCATTGGCTCCACATCCTTGCCAGTACTTGGTAATACAAGTCTTCTTAAGAACATTAATAGGATCTCAGTCCTTCACATTCAAGTAGTTTTCCTAAGGGGTAGAGCGTCTTAGAATAAATCTCAAAATGAAAGTTGAAGGGATATCATAAAGTTGGGTGAAAAAAATAGAGGTCGGGATGCACACTGAAGGCCAGCTTTGCTTGATTTTGTAATTCTTTGTGAATCTATCCCTGGTTACCTGTTTACATTGACAGTAATCTTATGTTCACCCTAATATCATATCTGGAATGGAACACAATCGTTTTCTGCAGTGGGAAAGCCATTGTTTGTCACATTGAGGAATTGTTTCTCTTTCATGGCTTTCATATAATTTGATAGGCAATAATGAGCTTACCCTTCTTCACTGATCTCAATATTTGAAAGTTAGAAGACGGTCAGAAAAGCCTTAGTTATCTCCAGCTAATTTGCATCTAATTCTAAGCTATATGAAGAAATCCCAGTCTTCAAAGGGACATTCTTGTACTAGAATGCTAGGCAAAATGGCCGTTGGAAGAAAGGCCTGCCCAGTCAGTGAGGCGATCTTGCTTGTGATGGTCACAGCGAAATAAGTCAGAGCTTGCTTTTGGCGAGCCGCAGTATTCTCCACCCCAGAGGATTATTTTCTGATTACTGAAAACATGATATGGTAGAAACAAATGCTGTTGGCTCTGACCACATGTGTAACAGATTGAAAAATTCAGTCCTAGTGTAACTATAATGAGGCGGAGTCTGTAGGACTGTTGCTGGGAATATGCGAGTGGGTAGGGGCCAGATTATCTCCTCATTGTGGGATTTGGGGGTTAGAATACACACCCTGTCTTTGAAAATGAGGAATTGTTGATATTCAAGGGTAATAAAGGCAAGGCACTTCCAGGAACGGAAGAGTATGTAGGCTAATTGTATCAATATGGCCTGCTGCCCCGGGGGCATTGGCCGCTGCAGCCATATGATATGACTAAGTTGTTAAAATAGCAGATGAACATTTACTAGATGGAAAAAGTTTATCCTGATGGAGTTCCACTCTCTTGGTTGGAAAAAAATGTTGGCTTCTTTCACTGGGGTATTCACAAGATGGAAAGTGAAATGGGCTCTGTGAACTGGGTGGGAGGGTGAGAAGGGAAAAAAAACAGTCAAATCAAACCAGCCAAAGTCAAAAAGGGTCATGTGAGGAGGTGGCAGAGTTGAATGCCCTTGAAAAGACGAGTGGAAGAATTTTCTGAGCCATTCCTTGGGGCGGTGTGCTGAACCTCTGAACTGTGAGGAGCAGTCATACACAGCTCTGGCCCCGGCTGTCGGCGCTCTTTGGGGTGCCAAGTCTCAGGGTGTTGCCCAGTATTTGCCTGGTTTGTCTAAACATGGCAAGAGCTCCTGGGAACCACTGCAGGCCACAGGACTTAGCCATTTGGACTCCAAATCCAAAATACATTTTTAGCCATTACAGGAGCATATTGTATTTGCAGGGCAGAGACAAGTCACCAAACAAGAGGAGGCCTGCTACTCATGGCATCATCATGACACAGGAAAACACTCTTCCCTCAGGGTGGGAATTGTGGAGCGCTGGTCTGTGCTCCAGCCTCTGTTGCTCTGCCATCCTTTCTGTGTGTTATATAGCATCACAAAGCGATACTGTGTCCCTGGACTTCCCTGAACGTGAGCTGGCGCTAGCCCTGGGGACAAAGGCAGAGCTCTGCTCATTCCTGCTTCTGCTGTTCCCCTGACTGTGATGATCTGATACTTTTTCCCCTATCCCCTCCCTGCGCACTCAGTTCAGCTCATTTCAGTTCAGCTCAACAAGCAGCTGCTGGACTGACAAGCAGATGTCTGACTGAGAGCACAAGGATAACCGGTAGTAACATAGACTAGTGAATCTCAGATTTCTTGTCTATTCACCGCATGGATCTCTTCTTCAGACTTCCTGGGTTTGCCTCCTGTCTCTGCCATTCAATAGCTGAGTGACATTAGGCAAGTTACCTAATCTTTCTGCGCCTTACTTTCTTAATTTTACAATTATCCTGAGGATTAAATTACATGTAAGGGCTTAAAATAGACCCAACATTTGGTACCATTTGCTGCCTTCTTGAGGAGTGGCCTCTTTAAAACCATAAACCTGCCTTTCTAAGCTTGCAGGACATTTTTTTTCATGGCCAGTTTAATCAGACTATCCACAAATCTGCTCATCTTTGCAGGCATACATGCCCATATTCTACTGTCCGAGCTTTCACACTTTTGGAAGCCCTGTAATAATAATGTACATGTCAAGTTCATGCAGCACTTACTTGGAGCTCTAAGTGTTAGAAACACATGGAGATTGGGCTTGAGAGTTTAAGAAATTTGACCACAATCACTATTGAGGAAGGGGTGGACCCAGAACTCACCCAGCTCCTCCGACTCCAAGTCCAGTCCCCTTTCTTCCATGCCAGGCTATTTGTTATTCAGTTAAAAAGTGATTATAGTAAGTAGGAAGAGAACAGGTCAGTGTCTGCAAAATAAAATTAAGCTCCAGATACTCGTCTCTTAAAATGAGCCCTGCCCAGAATACCAGTTCTCTGCAAACTTGACTTGTCCCTGGACAAATTGTGTAGGACTCTTTGGAAGTGCCTTCTCCAACAGGATGCAAAGAAGTAAAATTTCTGTTTTAGGACTGAGAGGAAGATGCCTTTGCCCTCTCTGCAGTCTGGAGGCAGGAAAATTGTTCCTTAGAAGGAGATTCTTCCCTTGTCAGTGGAGACAAGGGTAGGAATAGGCATGGATGACCCATCGCCCACTCTCTGGTCTGGCATACCTGGGCATCTCTGAATTAAGACAAGAGCCATTCCTCCAGCATGAATTTCCATTGCTATATCACACAGAGGGCAGAGTAGACCTGATCAAAGACCACATCTATGTTCACAGATGGCACCGTGGACCCAGAGCAGGAGCTATTCTGGACACAGTTCATGTGCCTCCCCAGCCCCCGCCTCCCTATCTTCCATCTGTATAATTGCCTGGTCATAGTGGCCCCCAAGCTGTTTCTAGAGCTGTGAAGCCAGGTCAGCACTGCCACCCCGGCCCACTTGCTGGTGAAGAGGAATGCTGCTCCTGCATGTTCACCAGGCTGAACTTGGGGGCTCGGGCTTCTGTGGCCATTTCCAGGTGAGCCCAGAGAAGCCACCTGAAGGTGCTGGCATCCCATGAAGCTGACTTTGACCAATGGGTGGCAGGGAATGGAATAGACTCTTGGCTCTTCCGCCTCCTCGAGAGTCTGTCCTTAGATGGTCTCCCTGATGGTGTCCTGCACGGTTCAGCACTCAGCTGCGCTCCCTCTCAGGCAGTGGCCAGGTGGCTTATGCACATCCTCACCTTTGAGCTGCTTTTATTCCATGCCACTCCCCGTGTTCCCCACACTCGACAATGAAGGGGCAGTATGTGAATTTTTGCTTTTGCCTCTGTTTCTAGGAATCTGAGCTAAGGTAAGTGCAGAGGCAGGAGACAAGTTCAGATGCTGAAATCAAACTGTTCATCCCCATTTCTCCAACCCAGCCTGGCTCCCATCCCTATCTCACCACCACTGCTCTTCACATCACACAATCTTCAACTTACTTGATTTTTTAAGCATACAATGTGAACTGCCTAAACATTAACAGTTGGCCTCTTGTTCCTCTGTAAAGCCATCTGCTTAAAAACTACCTGCAGGGACATGAAATGCTCTATCTTTTGAGGCAGCCTACTGCATCTTTGAACATCTCTAATTGTTATTATGCTGTTTTTAAATTTTCGTGTCAAGCCAAAATTTATCCTCCACCCATCTGGAACATCGACTCACTGGTTTAACCATTCTCTCCATAGTCACAGCAAATAAATCAATTAGCTATCTTGACCACCAAAAAAATCATTCCCACTTCCTTCAACTTTTCCTCATCTTTTGGAGGACTCTCAGAATTTCAATACTGTTTTCTTGTCTCAAAATAGTTTACCAAAACATCAGAACTTGTGTGACTCAAAGCTGAATAAAATAATGGGGCTTCATGAGAGGAATCAAAGGAAAACTACACCAAGACGCCATCACCACCCCCCCCCCCCACTACTAGTACTTCCTTCTTCTTTGCAGGATAAATTTACCTTAATTTGTGGCATGATTAAGCTTATGTATGTGTTATGTTACAAGGTTCGGGCAGAGAGTTCCGGGGACAGTAGCCTGTCCCGGATCTTTGGTTTGGATTTGAAAGAACAGGCTGACTGTTCATAGTCTGTAATGTAAGTTTTTCCCAAAGGAAAGCATATGTGAATCTGGCCCTTAAAAAGTAGTAAGCACTCCAGTTCAGTCTCAAGACCTTATGGTCGTAGAAATCAGAGCAGGAAGCTGATATGAACCGGGAAGAGATTAGGGCATGTACTATTTAAATAAATACACTGCGAGTCAATTTTGATAGTGGGAAAAGCATCTTTTATTTTATGGCAGGAGGATAAGAAAAAATCTACTCTTTTGTGCTGAAGTAAGGAAAGATGTTGACTAACTCTTCCCTGGTCGTGGGCATGATGATGTGGGGACATGGGGGACATGATCCAGCAGACACAGAATGCCATGAGCATGAAATCACTGCTCGAAACCCAGTGCTTAGATAGCAGCCAGTCAGGAGAATTCTGCTCCATTTCACCACATTTAGAGACAGATCTCTGAGCCTGAAGTCGAGAAGGAGACATGTGTAAACATAGCAGAGGGAAAGGAGCCCTCACTCTCAGCATGAGACATTTCCTTGATGAGCAATCAGCAGGTCTGGTTTTTATTTAACTGCCTGCTGCCATCAGAGCATATTAGAAATAAAATCACACCGACGACCAATGTAGAGGAACGTATCTCCCAATCAATGTGATTTGTTTTGCATTTTGAATAAAGGTCTTTGATAGTTCCAACATAGGTTGCAAGTGGTAAAAAAAAGAAAAAAGTAGGGGCCCACTGACTAAATTTGATGTTGGAAAAGATACTACATAACAACAAATATGGAGGAGAAAAAATATATTAGAAGTCACCAATTCATAGTTTATTTCTGACAGTCTTATAAGAAATGTCTAAGTTTCCTGGAATAAGTGTTGATCCTTCTCCATGATTCCTGCAGGTATTCTTAGGACCACTGCCAGTACTTCAGAAGCCTGGCCTAGTATGACAAAGTAATTGTATCTCTCCCCTGAGCATTTCCAGTAATGAGATGGAAACCTTACTCTGGCCATCAGTTATCTCTTCCATCTACATATTGCTCTGCTAGGAAAATCTTCAGATGGAGACAAAAGTTGTTTACCTGGAGCTCATGACATTTGTCCAGAAAAGGTCACCAGAGATCAGATCAAGTCTGACTTTTTTTTCTAAGTCAACATGGGAAGGTAGAGAAATCAGGGGAAGAGCTGTGGGCAACTGCAGTTTGGTTCAAGGTTAATAAGATCTCTGAGGTGCAAGGACGCCCGGCTGACCTGTGAGTTGTATAGAGTTCTACCCTTCTACCTCTGATTCATGCCTTAATCCAGGGCATTTTGTCCTTGCTGTTCTTTGTTCTCCCTGTCAGCATAGGGACTGTGACATGTTTGCCCATCATGGTCACTAAGGATGTCTGCTTGTCACTTGCTTGTTCCAGGCCAATCCCTCCTTCTCAGGCTCGCCTTCTCCTTCTTTCATGTATCTCCCTTACAGGTCTCTTGGGTTTACCTCTCTTTCCCAAACAAAATCACACCTGAGGGATCTGTAGTGAAATGTAGCTTCATGAAAAATGAATCCAAGGCTTATATATATTAGATCCTTGGAATTTTGAGTTGAACAAAATCAGAGCTCACTTTATTGAAGGGTTGCCCTGGGCAGATCAGTCTTTCCTTGTTTGAAAATTCTCAGTAACTAGGACCTCACAAGTTTGCCTTCTTTCACCGTTCTATCACTGGGCAATTCTGATGGCTAAAAAAGTTAATCATTGAAATCAGCTTCCCTGTATTTACGACTCTTGAGACTGATTCTTCTATTTAGAGCTACACAGAAATAGTCTGTTTCTAGTTCCACATGTCAGAAAATATGTGAAGATAGCCTTAAAGTAGCAACTCCCTGCCTGTCATCTCTTCTTCTCCCTTCCTATGTCTTCCCCTTGCACATACCACACACACACACACACACACACACACATATACACACTCACTCACTCAAACAATTATCTATTGTTTCCTCTAGGCAAAATACGTATTTGTCATATGACTTGATGAACTATGGGTAGCTAGTTTACTATTCTGGTTGCTCAGCCAAACATATTTGAATAAGCTTTGTTCTTACAGCCAATTTAGTCAAGGGTAATGGTGAGTGAGTAGTTTGGGGGACTTTTATAGAACACAAAATTCTTCAAATATTAGGCTCAGTTCAAGTTTCAGTGGACCCCTCTATCCTTGACCTCATACACGCACAAATTACAGTCATACCAGCATACATTCAAGCTTCCCTCTTTATCTTGACCTTCTGTTAGGTTGGGGACTGTTGGCTTATGCTGCCCTGATTTTGCTCTCCACCTTGGATATTCAATATTTAGTAGTCATTGTTCCTTGTAAGACATTTGGGTTCCATTCCATTCATCCTGTAGATCATGGTGATCTGGACTAGGAACTTTCTTCTTTAGCTCCAAGACTGCAGAATAGAATCCATGTCCTAGGCATTGAGCCAGCAAAGAGTGGCTGGTCTCACTATGATAAATTATTTGTGGTTGGGTTAGAGAAGGGTGTAGATAAGAAGGGAAAAATGAATCTGTACTGGCCATGTACTGGTTTGACAGATTTATTTTTAAAAATGTCAGGTCTCTGATCCTCCTATAATTAATTGTTTCATAAGAAAAGTGGTATGGTATCATGAAGAGCTGAATTGGAAAGTATAAATCTGCTATTAAAACTTCTAATAAGCTGTTTGCCTGTCTGAGCCTCCTTTTCCTCATCTACACGTAAGGACAAAGGCACAGATAGAAGGCTCTGTAAGGACATTGTCATGCTAAGGATGTGCGATTCTTGGGTTTTCACACATAGGGATTGTAGTATAATGAGATAAACTGGGAGAAAATCTCCAGGCCTGAAGCAGTTAAATAGTAATTCCACATTAAAAAGCATTTGTTGAATATTTAACATCAAGTAGGTATTAGCTGTTAATCTTTACCCAGGCTGGCTTCAATATTTGACATATAAATTAAACAATCATACCACATTTAATAATAAAGTCACTGTATGTTAAACAAATACTACTTGGTTATTGAAACCATATGTTACTCTAACCACATTGTGAGGATTCACATGTTTTCAATAACCATCTGATCTTTATTTCATATAGAGCACAATGCATGTACTGTACCATGAAAGTGGAGAAGCTATTTATGTCTGCCCTAAATGATTATTTTATCATAAATATATTGGGTTTGACTTTCCTACTGATCCACCTACCTAATGATCTATTCACTCACTGTGTAGGTGCTGTCAGTGAGGGAGTTATGCTTGCAACAGTCTGTCTTGCTGAGTCCTTATTGTGAGGTAACTGAATTTCCAAGTTGAACAGTGATTACTACTACTACCAATCAATCCTTCACTTTGCCCACATGATACTAAGAGATTTTATTCAACTGATTGGCAGGAATGCAAACATTTCTACTTTTAATGACTTTCTGGGACCATAAGACATTGCCTCAAATGAAATGTTCCATTTCCATTCATCTCTCACTCTAACAAAATTGACAGCTACCAAATATGGTAATATTAATGAGTTTTTATTGCTTCACTATGTTCCATTTCTCAGGAATTTGTGTTTTTAGTATAATTATATTGACAGTGTCTTTGCAGCCGTTAGTTATACCAATGATGCACCAGTTATGTCCACAGCCTCTGGGATAAAGGAAGGAAGAGAAAAGGGCAGGAATGGGTGACAAGAACATGCTTGTGTTAAGATATTTTAGTGTGTTTCTGGGGTGGAGCCTGCTGGGGAAGGCTGCATCCTTGAAGCAGTCACTTACCTTGTTATGTGCTGTGCAAAAGCACATTTTTAAATCTGCTAATCATTGAAATGCTATGAAGTGCATGAGATCAATGGATGAATGTGTTTTATATGTTGTTTAACATTAGCCATAACATGGACTTGAAAAACATCTGTGGAAGGGACTTTAGAGATTATGTAGTCCATATTTGCATTTTAAATATGACCAATAATCCAAAACATTTAGAAGTTTGCCCCAAATCACATAGCCAGTTAGTGTAGAGTTTGCATTAAAACGAAGGACTGATTATTCAGTCCTTGCACCACATTATGTGGCTATCCAATTATGCTTGTCTTTTTAAATCAGATGCCTTTCCTTTTTTTTAATCTTTCTTTTTTTTTTGCTTATTTGTTTTCATAAGCAAGAAGGAAGTATTTCCAGATGAGCTGTAAACACTTTTTTCTATCTTACAATTTTCTTCTGTTCTATCCTGTCCTCGAGGCCAGCTATCTAATGATAAGAACTTGGACAAAGAGACAGAAAGGTCATCATTGTCCAAGGATTGCTTCTTCCTTAGTGCCTGAATCTCTTTTCTCTTTTAACAGACCACATCTTCTGTTTCCTGGTATTCCACTTGTGGTCTTAATTTGTCGTGAATGTAGTCTCACTCATAGATTCTCTAAAGACTTAATTCATGAGTTATCCTTGGACCTAAGGTCATTCCTTAAACTTGGGTTAAGTGAATACAATTTATGCATGAATCCTTCTAGAACTATTCTGGATACAAATTTGAATCAACTAGTCAGAAACAGTGTTGACTTGGTGACATAATTAGAATGACTGACACCTTAGGACTTTAATGGGGCTTCTGGGTAGGAAGAAATTGAAGGCAGAATCTGTGTTGAATCGCATTATACCAGAGCCTTTAAGATAATTCACATGGAAACATAATGGCTGCCAGGATGTAACAGAACCTTCTTAGAGAGAAAGGTTTTGATCAGGGAAAGAGGAATGTAAAGAAAAAATGCTTAAGTGGAATGAGAGGCATCATGAAATCTTTTTGCCAAAATACAGCCTAGGACTGATCAAACTTCTTAATCTAACTAAAAGTTTATGGGGAAAAACGAGGCAAAAGAATGTGTAAAATAATTTGATAGGCAAAATCCTGAATGTGGGATACACAACACTTCAAAAAATCCAGTGTCCTCCACAAATAAATTTTCAAGAAAAAAATTCCACTCCATTGATTAAAAGAGACCATAAATTACATCATATGGACTTTCACTATGTGTTGACTTCATCAAACCATCTGAAAATAAACAACAAAGCAAACTATGGGATGACTGGAGGGATTTGAACTCTGACCAGATATTCGATGATACTAAGGAACTATTAATTTTTAAGTGTATGTAAGTGTGTATAGTAGGCTGAATAATGACCTCCCCAAAATATTCGTGTCCTAGTTTTTTATATCTGTGAATGTGTTACCTTATATTGCAAAAGGAACTTTGAAGATGTGACTACATTAAGGACTACCTTGGATTATCTGGGAAAACCCTAAATGTAATCACAGGTATCCTTAGAAAAGGGAAGTGGGAAGGTCAATGAAGAAAAGGCTATGTGACTGAAGCAGAGGTTGAAGTGATGTAGCCATCAGCCAAGGAGTGTTATTAGCCCTTAGAAGCTGTAAGAGGCAGGAAATAGATTCTTTTATGGAGCCTCAAAAAAAAAAGAACCAGCCCTGATGACACCTTGAGACTCATTTCCAACTTCTGACGTTCACAACTGTGAGAGAATAAATTTGTTAAGCCACTACGTCTGCGGTCATTTGCTGTATCAGCAGTAGTAAGTGTATTGTAGTTCTGTTTGAAATGTTTTTATCTTTTACAGGTTCATAGTACAATATGACAGAAGAATAAAGCAATGTCTAAGATTTACTACAAAATAATCCAGTGTATATGGTGAAAAGAATGTGTGTGGGGGCAGTACTAATGAAAGAGGATTGAAGATTGAAGATAGATAATGGATACATCAGTATTTTTTGTCTCTTTTGTATGCTTTTATATGTTTCTGTATATATGTTTCTGTACCTCTAAAATTAAAAATAAGAAAGAAAGGGCATAAAGATAAGTTTTTCCTGATTAAAAATTCTTCCCAGTACTTCATTACCGGGAATGGTCATTCTGTCTTCCCTCCTTCCCTTTCCCTCCTCCTTAATGCTCTTAGTGAGTGACGAGGGGGTTGTTCTGGTAGGACTTCTAATGACCAGTAACAGCTGGTGGAGGGCCAGGACTGGTCATCGTTCTAAGAGAGTTAGTTCTCATTTGTATAAATGTCAGCCAGGTACTCACTGGTTTTGTGGATCTTTCTTGTCAATGGTTCCTCTTTGTGGGTAAAACTATATGATAGAGGAAAGATAGAGAAAGCCAATGTATCTGTTATCCACGGTGTATTTACTTGGCAGTTTTCTGGTTATATGACATACTAGGAAAAAAAACAGCCCCATTTCCTTTGTTTCCCCTAGATAAGAATTTTGAGGCAATTAACAGCCATGTCACACCCATTCTACTTCCTTTTACTTAGATACATAATACAGAGGTACTCAGTAATAGCTGTGTGTCAAAACTAACTGTGGATTTTTGTTTTTTAGTATAATTTCCAAGGCTACATCCTGTACTGATGTCAGAAGCTCTGAAACAGCAGGGAATGCTTTTTCAAGTAAAGAGGTGGCATGGTCACATTTTGTAGAAAGGGAATTTTGATAAGATATGGAAGATGAGCTGTGGTGGAGAGAAACAATAGAGTAATAAAGGGAGTTTTCTAACAATTGAAGTAAGAAATGCTTTGTAACTGAAATATGGAAACGATTTGAGGTGGGAAAGAGGTAGATTTCAAAGAGATTCTGAGGTAGAAACAATAGATTTTGTTAATTTAAATGATGTGAGAAAATGAATAGTAGAAGATGTATAAACCAGAATTCTTGCTTCTGCTGTGATGACAAACAGAAACAGAGATGACTTCTCTCTGCCCTCCCACTGTCTCCATCCTTCTAAATGTAAAGAATATTCCTTCTGAAAGATGCTCACTCCTTTTCCCAATAATGTGGGGAATGGGACAAGATTTCCATGTTCCATGAAATTTGGGTGTAAAGAAGGAAAAACTAATAGGTTCCTGGGAAGAAAGGAAAAGCATGGGAATATGTATGCCATGACCAAGTGGCTGGATCCTTTATTCCTCTTAATTCCCTCACAGTGGTGATTCCAAATACATACCATTCTCCTCCTATTCATTCCTACCTCTTTGCTATCAATGGTACCTTCCTAGTCACCAAGTCTCTGGATGACCTGGCAGATTGCCAGCAGCAGTTTTTGGATATAGGCATGGCTTTGGCTGTAATTTCTGCCATTGGGAACCCCCGAGAGAGAAAGCAAATGTCATAAAGTTTAAAATGAAAACATGTACATTTTCCTTCCACATAGGTCATAGCTAAAGAATGTCTCTAAACAAGGAGTAACTATTTGCAACCTAATTAACTAAAGTTCTGGACATTCTTTTACTGTCAGATATCATACTTGAGTTTTCTTTAATCTGTTGCAGCCAGAACATCCTTTCAGGAAGCGATGGTAAGATTTAAATTCGTAAGTGCATGTGTAAATGGAACATTTCAGCAGAAGCCTATCTTTTGTCAGCATTTTCATAAGAAGGAAGGATCTCATGAAAGCATATGATGGTACTTAAATTACTTATTGCTTATCCTTCCCAATGATGACAGGACTCCAATAAGTGATTTTTTTTTTTTGTAAAACCTTAAAAGAGGCTTCTTCATTTGGAGAAAAATACTAAAACTGTTACTCTGCAAGCCAAAAACTGATACCAGTATCTGCAATGTGGTGATGAATCACCATAGGTGGATGGATACCTTGTGAGTGAATGGAAGACAGGGAAAGACTGTATGGTCACATCTTGGACCATTATATTGGAGAATAACACAGTGTAACATTTTGTATCATTAGCTGTCAGGCTATTCTACAGCAGCTACTAGTCAGAATGTGTGTTGACCAGATTTGCTAAATATAGAATTATGTTCTTTCCACATGTCTTAGGACAGGTAGAGTAGAGTAGGTAATGGTATCTGTCAGACTATTTAGTTACCAGCCTCTCTGCTGTGAGTGAAAATTATCCAAAATCTTCTTGGCATGCTCTTTCCTGACTTTGGAGGGCAAACATCAACACAAAGGGACTTCTTGGGATCTTTTAACAACAGTAGTGACTTCTGTGAACACCATGATACCAAATTGGGTTTAAAGCCCCAGCATCTTTTTCAGTGCTATCTCTCAGTTTCTTCACAAAGAGCCCCAGAACGCTTTGCAAAAGAATGACTTTTGTGCTGTAGGCTGACTAGCTCACTGTGTTTGTCACTCAAGGCTTTGTGCACAGTGCTTCTGAACAGCAACAGAAGAAATGACAATGGGATCCCTTCCAGCATTTCATGTCGGTAACCACAAAAACAAACCGTTTTTGCTTTGCCACCCTGACCCATCACTAGACAGTTTCTTTTTCTAGTATCAATGATGGCCTTGCCATTTTTAAAAAAAGACCCATTTTTCCCATTCTAGTCCTCAAAATACTGTGAGTATAGTATAGGTAATTAGTATAGTATAATCATAGGTGAGTGCTATTGTCCCTTCCTCCATTCAACATGAAATACTGTTCTGACTTGTACTGATAACAGAATTTACTAGGTAACCAAATATAAAAATGCTACAGCCTCTGCCTGTTGATGATTCTAACCCAGCTGAGTTGTTTTTTGTTGTTTACTTCTTTCTGTAACTAAATCTTTTGATTTATTCATTGGGAGAAGATTCATATATATTATCTTTCATCAAAATATGAATGAGTTCCCAATTAAAGCAAAACTCAAGAATATAGACATATCTGGAGTTTGTTCCTCTCATTTTGGACTTACATTGAAAGTTTGATATTTGAAGAAAATAGAGCTTTTATTAATATTGAATTTTAGGTAATATGTAATCATTTTTGTTCTGTGACAAACATCATTATAGCCAATTTTAGAAAATAATTTATTTCATCACATTTTTGCTTTATGTGCTTGTAGCTAGTAGTAATTCCAACCACACAACCCTCTATCTCTATAATGTTAATAGTAGTCAAAATTCTTTGACTAATCACTGTGTGTCATGAATATGCCAAGCAACTGCAATTTATTAATCTCCATAATCCTCACTATAGCCCCATTAGATAGGTTATATTATTTCATTTTACAGATGAGAAAGTCTTAGAAAAATTAAACCAAGTTTACATTGCTAGATTCAGGTGTGTTTGGCTTTAAAACCTATGCTCATCACCACCCTGTTTTAATGCCTTATCATATGTAACTAGAAAGTCATTGTCACACCAGGATGAACCATATGAGCCCTTCCTTCCCAGGAGTACTAAAGCAGCTCACTGCTAACTATTCTTGAGAAGGATTTAATGAGTGTAAGTGTGAGGTTTTTTGGCATATGCAGTGGAAGGCATGTTGTGATAAACAGCCCTGGGTTTCAGAATCAACCTCGCCATAACCCTTCCCTTCCATTTTTCTTTTTTGCTTAAAAAACATTTTTATTCACAAGCCTGGTTGATAGTCATCTTAGTATTCCTGTGAGGAGCTGGCACTGTGGCATCCCCTCCCCTGTGCAGAAAAGCTTAGGATAAGGCCTTGCTGCCAGCCACAGTGGCCAGCCCGAGAGCCACTGAGAACCCTGTGGCACAGGAGCCCTGCTGTGGAGGCCTAGCTGCAGAGGCTCCGGGAGGCCCATCTCTGTGCCTTGCCTGGGGAAGTCAGTCCAGAGGGCTGGACCAAGCCCCACGCCCTTTAATTTCCTGCTCCAGGGAGAATCTCATCTGTGGGTTACGGGGTAGGGGTGTTTGCAGGGACCCAATTAATGGCGAATATCGCAGACTCTGCCACTGAGGCACTGGATGCCTTTTGGGATCTTTTTTTTTTTTTTTTTTTGGTACCGTTAATGTGCAATTACTTGAACAACATCATGGTTACTAGACTCCCCCTATTATCAAGTCTCCCCCACATACACCATTACAGTCACTGTCCAATCAGCCTAGTAAGATGCTATAGAATCATTACTTGTCTTCTCTGTATATACTGCCTTTCCCGTGTCCCCCCCGCTACAGTATGTGTGCTAATCGTAATGCCCCTTTTCCCCCTTATCCCTCCCTTCCCACCCATCCTCCCCAGTCCCTTTCCCTTTGGTAACTGTTAGTCCATTCTTGGGTTCTGTGAGTCTGCTGCTGTTGTTCCTTCAGTTTTTGCTTTGCTCTTATACTGTACAGATGAGTGAAATCATTTAATACTTGTCTTTCTCTGCCTGGCTTATTTCACTGAGCATAATACCCTCTAGCTCCATCCATGTTGTTGCAAATGGTAGGATTTGTTTTCTTCTTATGGCTGAATAATATTCCATTGTGTATATGTACCACATCTTCTTTATCCATTCATCTACTGGTGGACACTTAGGTTGCTTCTTTTTCTTGGCTATTGTAAATAGTGCTGCGATAAACAGCGGTGCATCTGTCTCTTTCAAACTGGGCTGCTGCATTCTTAGGGTAAATTCCTAGGAGTGGAATTTCTGGGTCAAATGGTATTTCTATTTTTAGTTTTTTGAGGAATCTCCATACTGCTTTCCACAATGGTTGGACTAGTTTACATTTCCACCAGCAGTATAGGAAGGTTCCTCTTTCTCCACATCCTCGCCAACATTTGTTGTTTGTCTTTTGGATGGCGGCCGTCCTAACTGGTGTAAGGTGATATCTCACTGTGGTTTTAATTTGCATTTCTCTGATGATTAGCTATGTGGAGTATCTTTTTATGTGCCTGTTGGCCATCTGAATTTCTTCTTTGGAGAAGTGTCTTTTCAGCAATTCTGCCCATTTTTTAATTGGCTTATTTGCTTTTTGTTTGCTGAGGTGCATGAGCTCTTTATATAATTTGGATGTCAATCCCTTACTGGATATGTCATTTTTGAATATATTCTCCCACATGGTAGGATATCTTTTTGTTCTATTGATGGTGTCCTTTGCTGTACAGAAGCTTTTTAGTTTGATATAGTTCCACTTGTTCATTTTTGCTTTTGTTTCCCTTGCCCGGGAAGATATGTTCATGAAGAAGTTGCTCATGTTTATGTCCAAGAGATTTTTGCCTATGTTTTTTTCTAAGAGTTTTATGGTTTCATGACTTACATTCAGGTTTTTTATCCATTTATAGTTTACTTTTGTGTATGGGGTTAGACAATAATCCAGTTTCATTCTCTTACATGTAGCTGTCCAGTTTTGCCAACACCAGCTGTTGAAGAGCTGTCATTTCCTCATTGTATATCCATGGCTCCTTTATCATACATTAATTGAGCATATATGTTTGAGTTTATATCTGGGCTCTCAATTCTATTCCACTGGTCTATGGGTCTGTTCTTGTGCCACTACCAAGTTGTCTTGATTACTGTGGCTTTGTAGTAGACATTAAAGTCAGGGAGTGTAATTCTCCCTGCTTTATTCCACCTTCTCAGGATTGCTTTGGCTATTTGGGGTCTTTTGTCATTCCATATGGATTTTAGAACTATTTGCTCTAGTTCATTGAAGAAAGCTGTAGGTATTTTGATAGGGATTGCATTGACTCTGTACATTGCTTTAGGCCGGATGGCCATTTTGACAACATTAATTCTTCCTACCCAAGAGCATGGGATGAATTTCCATTTATTAGTGTCCTCTTTAATTTCTCTTAAGGTGTCTTGTAGTTTTCAGGGTATAGGTCTTTTACTTCCTTGGTTAGGTTTATTCCTAGGTGTTTTATTCTTTTTGATGCAATTGTGAATGGAATTGTTTTCCTGATTTCTCTTTCTGCTAGTATATAGGATTGCAACAGATTTCTGTGTATTAATTTTGTATCCTGCAACTTTGCTGAATTCAGACATTAGTTCTAGTAGTTTGGGAGTGGATTGTTTATTGTTTTTTATGTACAATATCATGTCATCTGCAAACAGGGACAGTTTGACTTCTTCCTTGCCAATCTGGATGCCTTTTATTTCTTTGTGTTGTCTGATTGCTGTGGCTAGGACCTCCAGAACTATGGTGAATAAAATTGGGGAGAGTGGGCATCCCTGTCATGTTCCCAATCTTAAAGGAAAAGCTTTCAGCTTCTTGCTGTTAAGTATAATGTTGGCTGTGGGTTTGTCATATATGGCCTTTATTATGTTGAAGTACTTGCCCTCTCTTCCCATTTTGTTGAGAGTAATTATCATGAATGGATATTGAATTTTGTTAAATGCTCTTTTAGCATCTATGGAGATGATCAGTTTTTGTCCTTTTTGTTGATGTGGTGGTTGATGTTGATGGATTTTCGAATGTTGTACCATCCTTACATCCCTGGGATGAATTCCACTTGATCAGGATGGATGATCTTTTTGATGTTTTTTTGAATTTGCTTTGCTAATATTTTATTGAGTATTTTTGCATCTATGTTCATCAGGGATATTGGTCTGTAATTTTCTTATTTTGTGGTGTCTTTGCCTGGTTTTGTTATTAGAGTGATGTTGGCTTTGTAGAATGAGTTTGCGAATATTCCCTCCTCTTCTACTTTTTGGAAAACTTTAAGGAGAATGGGTATTAGGTCTTCACTAAATGTTTGATAAAATTCAGCAGTGAAACCATCTGGTCCAGGGATTTTATTCTTAGGTTGTTTTTTGATTATGAATTTAATTTATTTGCTGGTAATTGGTCTATTCAGATTATCTGCTTCTTCCTGGATCAGCCTTGGATGGTTGTATTTTTCTAGAAAGTTGTCCATTTCTTCTAGGTTATCCATTTTGTTACCATATAAGTTTTCATAGTATTCTCTCATAATTCTTTGTATTTCTGTGGTGTCCATAGTGATTTTTCCTTTCTCTTTTCTGATTCTGTTTGTGTGTGTAGACTTTCTTTTTTTTTTTTATAAGTCTGGCTAAGGGCTTATCTATTTTGTTTATTTCCTTGTAGAACCAGCTCCTGCTTTCACTGATTCTCTCTGTTGTTTATTATTCTCAATTTTATTTATTTCTGATTTAATCTTTATTATGTCCCTCCTCTTACTGACTTTTAGCCTCATATGTTCTTCCTTTTCTATTTTCATTAATTGTGAGTTTAGACTGTTCATTTGGGATTATTCTTCTCTCCTGAGGTAGGACTGTATTGCCATATATTTTCCTTTTAGCTCGGCCTTCGCTGCATCCCACAGATTTTGTGTTGTTGAATTATTGTTGTCATTTGTCTCCATATATTGATTGATATCTGATTTTATTTGGTCATTGATCCATTGATTATTTAGGAACATGTTATTAAGCCTCCATGTGTTTGTAGGCTTTTTCATTTTCTTTGTGTAATTTATTTCTAGTTTCATACCTTTGTGATCTGAGAAGCTGGTTGGTAGAATTTCAATCTTTTTGAATTTAGTGAGGCTCTTTTTGTGGCCTAGTATATGATCTATTCTTAAAACTGTTCCATGTGCACTTGAGAAGAAAATGTATCCTGTTGCTTTTGGATGGAGTGTTCTGTAGATATCCATTTCATCCTTCTGTTCTAATACATTCATTGTTCAGTGCCTCTGTCTCTTTACTTATTTTCTGTCTGGTTGATCTGTCCCTTGGGGTGATTGGTGTGTTGAAGTCTCCTAAAATGAATGCATTGCAATTTATTTCCCCTTTTAATTCTGTTAGCATTTCTTACACATATGTAGGTGATCCTGTGTTGGGTGCATAGATATTTATAATGGTTATATCTTCTTGTTGGGCTGACCCCTTTATCATTATGTAATGTACCTCTGTGTCTCTTGTGACTTTCTTTGTTTTGAAGTCTATTTTGTCTGATACAAGTACTGCGACTCCTGCTTTTTTCTCCCTGTTAGTTGCATGAAATATCTTTTTCCATCCCTTTACTTTCAGTCTGTGTATATCTTTGGGTTTGAAGTGAGTCTCTTGTAGGCAACATCTAGATTGGTCTTGTTTTATTATCCATTCAGTGACTCTATGTCTTTTGACTGATGCATTCAAACCATTTACATTTAGTGTGATTATCGATAGGTATGCACGTATTGTCATTGCAGGCTTTAGATTCTTGGTTACTGAAGGTTGAAGGGTAATTCCCTTACTATCTAACAGTCTAATTTAACTCACTTCATATGCTATTACAAGCACAACCTAAAGGTTCATTTTTTTTTCCTCCTCCATTCTTTCTTTGTTATGAATCATATTCTGTACTCTTTGTCTATCCCTTGGGTGACATCTATTTAGCCTTAGGAATACTTCCATCTATAGGAGTCCCTCCAAAATGAATTGTAGAGGTGGTTTGTGGGAGGTAAATTCTCTCAGCTTTTTCTCATCTGAAAATTGTTTAATCCCTCTTTCAAATTCAGATGATAACCTTGCCCCATCAAGTATTCTTGCTTTAACGCTCTTCCTCTTCATTGCATTACATATGTCGTGCCACTCCCTTGTGGCCTGTAAGATTTCTGTTGAGAAGTCTGATGATAGCCTGATGGGTTTTCCTCTGTATGTGAGTTTTTATAAGTTTGTCTTTATCCTTGATCTTTGCCATTTTAATTATTATATGTCTTCATGTTGTCTTCCTTGGGTCTCTTGTGTTGGGAGATCTGTGCACCTTCATGGATTGAGAGACTATCTCCTTCCCCCGATTGGGGAAGTTCTCAGCAATTACCTCCTCAATGACACTTTCTTTTCCCCCTTTTTCTCTCTCTTCTTCTGGTACCCCTATAATGCAAATATTGTTCCACTTGGATTGGTTGCACAGTTCTCTCAATATTCTTTCATTCTTAGAGATTCTTTTTTCTTCTTGTACCTCAACTTTTTTGTATTCCTCTTCTCTAATTTCTATTCCATTATTTACTGTCTCTTCTACTACATCTAATCTGCTTTTAAATCCCTCCATTGTATGTTTCATTTCAGATATGGAATTTCTTAATGGTTGAATCTCCAACTTATATTCATTCCTGAGTTCTTGAATATTTTTCTGTACCTCCATAAGAGTGTTTATAATTTTTATTTTGAACTCTCTTTCAGGAAGATTGGTGAGTTCAGTTTCATTTGGCTCTTTTTCTGGGGTTTGTGAGATTTTGGTCTGAACCATGTTCTTTTGACATTTCATATTTCTGTGTGGTGCCCTCTAGTGTGCAGAATCTCCAGTCTCTGGAGCTGTTCAGGCCCTAGAGTGAGGTTGGAGGTCATAGGGGAGCAGAGCTGGTGCCTTGGGGGAGGAAAGAGCTGTTTCCTGATTCCCGTCTGCATTGCCTGTCTCTAGTGTCACAGCCAGTTGGCTGAGGACACAGGTGTAAGCCTCTGTGCTTTGCGTCTCTAGCTGTTGTAGGCAGGGCCTCTCTGTGGCTGGCCTGACACCAGCACAGTGACCGCTGGTTTGCAAACTGGTGTTGACAGACTAGGAGGAAGGCGCAGCAGCCTGCATGTCACATTGGGGGCCTCAGAGCTGAGCAGCCAGCCAGAGGGATGGGGCACCTGAAGCTCCTCAAAGTCCCCAACCAGCTGAGCAGAGCACACCCAGAAAACCTTGTCCACCTCTCCCTTCTCCCACTCAGCAAGCTCCGTGCAAACCCCGCCCCTTCAGCAGCCCTCTAGCCACTAGGAAGCCTCTCAGACCACCTGCCTCTCCTTTGATACAGAGCAGGCGGATGTGGATCCCATCCTCCAGAGATGGCCAGAATCTCAGTCTCTCAAGCACTCCTCCTGTCCCAGCTCCCCAACGTCCAGAGCACCTCACAATGTAGGTTTCTGCTCCCAAAGCAGATCTCCAGGGCTGGGTGTTTAGCAGACCCAAGCTTCCACCCTCTCCCCACTCCATTTCTCTTCCTCCCACCAGTGAGCTGGGGTGGGGGAAGGGCTCAGGTCCCATTGGATCAAGGCTTTCCTACATTCCCCTGTTTCGTGAGGTCTGCTGTGTTCATGAGGTGTGTATGCAGTCTGGTTCAGCCATCTTTCTTGTTGCTGTTTTAGAATTAGTTGTATTAATCAACTATATTTTTGTACTACCTGTGGTTTTGGGAGGAGTTCTCCGTCTCACCTCTCACACTGCTATTTTGAATCTGAATCCCTTCCCTTCCATTTTAAGTGTGATTTCTCTATCAAACCTTTGACACCTCCCTTCTCCTGAAGAAGCTGCAGTTGGATAAAGCTGCATGTCGTTTTAGAAGGACAGGCTGGGTTTATGCTCTCGCCTTGTGGCATTATTTGAAGTGAGCACCAGTGGCCCACCAGGTTACCTCTAATTCACACAGTCTCTTTGTGAGTTATCTGAACAATGGAGTGCCAAAAAATTTGCAGGACATAGATACCTACACTTTCACATTTTGTGCTTTCAGTGATACTATCCTCACTTTAAAGTAGAGGGAATTGAGACTCTGAGTGGCAAAATGACTTGCCCATGACCAGTACTAGCCAATGGCTGAGATGATATTAATTAAATCTGTCACTCAGTCCCCACACTGCTTTCCAGGACCACAAGTACACTCTTAGACACCCCTCCAAAACCAAATCTGAACACTGCACACTCAGATTGTTTTGAAGCTTATTGACCTGTCTGGATATTTAACATTTTGCTATTTTTCTTGATTATGCTTCAAAGGAAGTCAATGTTTGCTCTTTTCCTGTGAGAATAAAATGCTTCTACAGAGGCATGTTTTCAGAATGTCCAGTGTCTTGAGGCCTTAAAAGTTAAAGAAACCATGTGCAGCTTTATAGTGGTCATAAAGTTGAGACAAGGAACTTTGTCTGCCATTTCCCCTCACAGTGCTGACTGGGTCCTGGGTCCCATGCTGAGGGAGTAACAGTCTTTGATACTTGCTTTTGATATGATGACCTGTAGAATTGGCTTGAGCTCTGGTCTGCCTCGTACTTTGGATTTTAGTAATTTAGAGGGATTTATTTTCTGTTAAACTGCTTAACCACAAAGAAATCCCCCTCACTTTCCCTTTATTGGTCTGACCAGTTTAAAATGAATAGGAGCCCAGAGAGATTTCTCACTTTCCACTTCCCACTATCAAAGTAGACAGTCGATCCAAGGGTATGTTTGGAAATGGCAGCTGTCTGATGTCTCCAGGGCAGCTGAGTGGGAACAGTGAAAGGAAACCAGCCTGGGGAGACCCACAAGTGTCCCATTTCATCCTGAATGTGGACTGAGCTGTTCAAGGTCATGAACTGAAGCTGACCCAGTGGGCCACAATTTGATTCCCTCAGTTTGGAGATTCAGACTTTCAAAGACTTTGCATTCTCTGCTCTCTGCTTCTGCCTGACCTTCCTCAGTACCCCCACTCTAATTTCACACAATATCCAGTCCTTTGAGCTGTAAGACTGGCTTCAGTTTCAGAGCCTCAGTGTACCAAGGTGAACATGTCTTCCTTGGGGATATTGTTCACTTTTCTGATTAATGTCTCCAGACAGTTAAGACCATTTCTTATCACAACTACTTTAATCATTCCCAGCTACATGTTTAAATGCAGCTGGAGAGAATGCTCCTTTTTACTTTTTTATGTGATAGTATTAATGAGATGAATAAACTAAGTAAGGGAGAAATTTCTGGAAATAATCACTAGGAATAAAAATATTTTCTCCTTTATCAAAGTGTTGCTGGCTTGAAAACACAGGAAAGGGAAAAGAAAATCATTAACAAACTGTAAGCAGGGAGAAACTCTGAGCTCACCTTACTGGGAATCACTGCAGAAGGCAAAGATAAACACTCAAAGTAAGCATGAACACTAGCCCTAACCCATGGTGTCTCTGCTGTATGGCAATCTCACACCTCTAGGCAGCATACTCTTTCAACCTTAGTCCTGACTCATACCGTTTACCTCTGTATTTCTTTTGCTTTTTAAATATCACTTGCTTTTTTTAACCTGGTATTGTATGTAACATATTGTTAACTTTAAAATTTTTTTGGAATAAGGTGGGAATATAAATAAAAGCATATATTATGTGTGTATGCATATAAATTATATATATGCATGAACAAATTAATAATGTCATAATTTATCTACCAGTTCTGTGCCTTTTCTTTCTCTGAGTTATATTAATGGAATTGTCTCTGTCTATAATTTAGAGCACTTATAGAGATTTCAAATACAGTTTCACAGCCCAGGCCTACTAAATCAGAATACAGATATATGTGGATTTTCTACAACAGGGGTAGAAAATGCCAGGTCATTCTATATTATTAGTGATTAGAGAAAAATTATTGCTCCTTGCTGATTTACTCACTCTTATTTTTCCATTAAATCACAATTCGTAAATTCAAGAGATATAGAGACAAAGTAAACATTTCTTCTTAAAGAGCTCATTATTTTTTGCCTCTATGAGTAATCAAAAAACATAACTGGATTAATTCCAGTTGACCCTATAAGAAAAATTCCTTAGCTCACACCTTTGAAGGAATTCCTCCATAGTTTATAAACATGGTAGGGAATAACCCCATGGTTAATCTACTCTCTGGATTTTGCATGGCCCAAGTCCTGTGATTTTATGTGTAACAAGAACAATAAACTTGAAGTAACTCTGTATTTCTAATTAAGTGAGGAAAAGTTAATTCCTATTAAATGTACAACTGGTAGATACGAAAAAAAAATAGACTATAATCTTACCTCCTAAGTATTTGTCTCTGTCTGGATAATTCATTTTACTTGAGTGTTGACTTGTTACTACATACTATTTCATGAGAAAATCAAGGTTCTCCTGCTTAAAGTTTAATGCTGTTGATCTTTACTATGTTTGTAGCCTTGCTTTTGTTTGAGGGTCATAAGTGCAATTGGCAGGTAACTCAGGTGAGGATGTGTTTAAACATATCAAATAAATGTAAACTCATTTTCAGAAATGAAGGGAATGAAGAGATCATTGAAACTTTTTGAAACTTTACTAGTTCTTCCATGGAATAATTCTTCACAATTGGTGCAGTCTTATCCCCATCTGTTTGGGGAAAAAATTCATATAAAGGAAGGGAACTTAGCTTTATTTCAAAATGCCTTGTATGTACTGTACTTTGGTGATTTTTCAATGTAAAATCTATTTTAAATATGCTGGCAAATTGTCTGGTACATGCTGTTACATAAATGTGATAGAATCTAATGATTAACACCCTGATCTTAGGAGTCCACCAGTCTTGGCTCAACTGGCCACATCCCTTATTATCGAAGGGCATCAGACCTCTCCAAAACATCAATTTGCCCAAATGTAAAATTGGCATAATGATAATATTTGCCTCTAACATTGTCAAAAGGATTAAATGATAATGCATGAAAGCAGTTACATCCTGCATGATACTTCATGAATACCCAATACATTTTATCTATAATTATGTTATTACCATTTTTATTGTCATTACATGTGGCTTGACCAAGATAATATGGTGGTAGCCTAATAGTTTGTGTCTCTCTGGGATTCCTCAGGAAGTTTATCTAGGCCATACCTCATATATATTCTGAGAATAGTCCTGATTCTATATTATGCATGCTATTTGATCTGTTTAATGAGGCTCTTCAGGGGTTTCTTGAGGTTGTCCACAAGGTATGTATTAAACACTTAGTAGTGTACATACTGCAGAAACCTCAGCATCTTCCACTCAAAATACCTAAGACATGTCTACTCAGCTTTTGAAACCAGGAAAATAACATTATGTTGCCATACTAGGAAACTGTCTTAAGGTGTAGGTATATTTGTTTCACTTCTATTCTTTGATAATCTTTATTTCTTGTCTCCATAACTTGTCAAGCCAACTGATATTGTAAGTAAGAGCAGTTAATTCTCTATTTCCCTCTTCATACTCAGCTGGAGAGTAATTAATAGCTGGAGAAGTAATTAAAGTGTTATTTTCTGTAATAGTGTTCCAATTCTGCAAGAATAGGTCACCCATCCCTTTAAAGATTTACATGACATTTCTCCATTAAAGCAGTGGCTATCAACTCCTTGTCTTGGTTGTATGGTGGGGATTAGGGATCATAGATTCATCAATAACTAAATTTCAAGGACAAAAATAGAATAGGGTGGACTAATGAAAGACTCTAAACAAACCAAAGATATTGTAACCAATCTCTGCTGGCACATAATAACTATAATATTAGTTAAGAACAATAAGTCTCCCCTGGTTAAGAGATATGTAATTACCAGAGAGGGACAGAGAGAGAGAGAAACACAGAGAGAGAGAGAGAGAGAGAGGAGAGAGAGATTGACAGAGAGAAAGAGAGCACTCACATAATTTTGAAGGGAGAGAAGTTGAGCAAATTCTCAAATATGGACTAAAACTCACACAGCTGAATACTAGCAGATAAAGTCTTAAACATCAACCCAATCATTACATAATCTGGAATCTTAAAGTTTACTGGTTCTGTACATCAGCTTTCAATTTAGTCCTAGATTTCAGATAAACGTGCTTACTAACTGAACAGAAGATTCAAGGGCACTATATCTGTGACATATATATTGTCATGTAGGAGTATTTTTAAGAAGTGTATGCATTTTATAAATTCACATTTTAAAGATATGACTATGAAAGAAGCTAAGGAGTTTTCTGATTCCCAGAAAACATTAAGGTTTCTGCCATTTTTGTAAAGTGACATCAATAGATCACATCTTTTTACTTAATTTTAGAATTTTTAATTAAAAAATTTAAATTTTAATTGATGTATAGTTTATATAAACTCTTGTATTAATTTCAGATGAATAACTTAGTGGTTCAATTATATACATTACTGCGTGCTCACTATGATGTGTAATTACCATCTATCACCATACAAAGATACTACAATATTATCAGCTATATTCCCTATGCTGTACTTCCATTCTGTGGTTAAATTATTTTATAATTTGAAGTTTGTGCCTCTTTAGCCTCTTTACCTTTTTCACCCATTACATGATAACCAACCAACAAATTCACTGTGATTATGTTTATTTATTTATTTATTTTATATTTTATTTTATTTTTACTTTGGTATCATTAATGTACAATTACTTGAACAACATTATGGTTACTAGACTCCCCCTATTATCAAGTCCCACCCACATACCCCATTACAGTCACTGTCCATCAGGGTAGTAAGATACTATAGAATCATTACTTGTCTTCCCTGTATATACTGCCTTTCCCGTGTCCCCCTCCCCGCGACATTATGTATGCTATTCATAATGCCCCTTTTCCCCCTTAACCCTCCCTTCCCACCCATCCTCCCCAGTCCCTTTCCCTTTGGTAACTGTTAGTCCATTCTTGGGTTCTGTGAGTCTGCTGCTGTTGTTCCTTCAGTTTTTGCTTTGCTCTTATACTGCACAGATGAGTGAAATCATTTGATACTTGTCTTTCTCTGCCTGGCTTATTTCACTGAGCATAATACCCTCTAGCTCCATCCATGTTGTTGCAAATGGTAGGATTTGTTTTCTTCTTATGGCTGAATAATATTCCATTGTGTATATGTACCATATCTTCTTTATCCATTCATCTACTGGTGGACACTTAGGTTGCTTCTTTTTCTTGGCTATTGTAAATAGTGCTGCGATAAACATAGGGGTGCTTATGTCTTTTTCAAACTGGGCTGCTGCATTCTTAGGGTAAATTCCTAGAAGTGGAATTCCTGGGTCAAATGGTATTTCTATTTTTAGTTTTTGAGGAATCTCCATACTGCTTTCCACAGTGGTTGAACTAGTTACATTCCCACCAGCAGTGTAGGACGGATGAGTTTATTTTTGTTTTATTTGATTTGTTTTTCAGATTCCACATATAATTGAAACAACATGGTATTCATCTTTTTCTGACTTATTTTACTTAGCCTAATACCCTCTAAGTCCATTCATGTCGCTGCAAATGACAAAATTTTTTTCTTATTTTTGGCTGGCTAATACTCCATTGTATATATGTACTGTACCTTCTTTATCCATTCTTCTATTGATGGGTATTTCAGTTGCTTCCATATCTTGGCTATTGCAAATGATGCTTCAATAAACATAGGGGTGCATATATCTTTTCAAATTAATAGTTTTGTTTTCTTTGTATAGATTCCCAGAAGTAGCATTGCTGGGTTTTATGGCATTTACATTTTAGGTTTTTTGATAAACCTCTATACTACTTTCCATAGTGGCTACACCAATTTGCCATCCCACTAGATGTGTACAGGGGTTCCCTTTTCTCCACATCCTCCCCAACACATGTATTCTTGTTGATACTAGTCATTCTGACTGGTGTGACGTGATTTCTCATTGTAGTTTTGACTTGCCTTTCCCTGATGATTAGTGGTGTTGAGTATATTTTCATGTGTCTGTTGTTCTGTCTGTATGTCTTTGGGAAATGTTGAATCATGTCCTCTGTCCATGTTTTGATCAGATAACTTGTCTTTTTGGTGTTGAGTTGTATGAGTTCTTTGTATATTTTGGATATTAGCTCTATACTGTATTTTTCATTTGCAAATATATTCTCCCATATCATAGACTGCCTTTTTGTTTTCTTGATGGTTTCCCTTGCTGTGCAGAAGCTTTTTATTTTGATGGAGTCCCACTTGTTTATTTTTGCTTTTGTTTCCTTGCCTGGGGAGACATATCCAGAAAAAGTTCCTAATACTGATGCTCAAGAGTTTACTACCTATGTTTTCTTCTAGAAGTTTTATGGTTTCAGGTCTTATATTTAGGTCTTTAATCCATTTCCATTTTATTTTTTTATATGGTGGAAGACAGTGACCCAGTGTCATTCTTTTGCATGTAGCTGACTAGTTTTCCCAGCACCATTGATTAAGGAGACCATCTTTTCCCCATTATGTATTCTTACCTCCTCTGTCAGAGATTAATTGATCCTTTGTCACAATTAATCTAGTAAAAGTATGGCTTTATTTCTGCACTCTCTATTCTGTTCCATGGGTCTATGTATATGTTCTTGCACCAGTACTATACAGTTTTGATTACTGTAGCTTTGGAGTACAATTTGAAATCAGGGAGTGTGATGCCTCCAGTTAAGCTCTTTCTCAAGATTGTTTTGGCAGTTCAAGATTTTTGTGGTTCCATACAAATTTTAGGATTATTTACTGTACTTATGTAATAAATGCCATTGGCATTTGGATAGTAATTGCATTGAATCTGTAGATTGCTTTGGGCAGTATGACCATTCTAACAATATTAATTCTTATATATGAGCATGGAATAGCTTTCTATTTATTTGTGTTGTCATAAATTTCTTTTATCAATGTTTTGTAGTTTCAAAGTACGGGTCTTTCACCTCTTTGGTTAGATTTGTTTTTAGGTATTTTATTTTGATGCAATTGTAAATGGGATTGTTTCCTTAATTTCTCTTTCTGCTAGTTCAGTATTTGTCTATAAAGATGCAACAGATTTCTATACATTGATTTTGTATCCCGTGACTTTACTTGTTTTTTAATTCTAATGTTTTTTGTGGAGTCTTAAGGGTCTTCTTTATATAGAATCATGTCATCTGCAAATAGTGACAATTTTATTTCTTCTTTACCAATTTGGATGCCTTTATTTCTTTTTATTGTCTGAATGCTGTGGCCAAGACTTGTAGGATGATGTTGAATAAAAGTGGTGAGAGTGGGAATCCTTGTCTTGTTCCTAATCTTAGAGGAAATGCTTTCAGCTTTTTGCCATTGAGCATGATGTTAGGTGTGGGTTGCCATAGATAACCTTTATTACATTGAGATATATGCTCTCTATAGCCACTTTGTTAAGGGTTTTTATCATGAATGGTAATTGAACTTCATCAAATACTCTTTCAGTCTCTATTGAGATGACCATATAGTTTTTACCCTTCCTTTTTGTCAATACACAGTTTGTGTATCACATTGATTGATTTGTGGATATTGAACCATCCTTGCAACCCTGGGATAAATCCTATGTGATCATGTGAATGTTCTTTGTAATGTATTTCTTAGCTCAGTTTGCTCATATTCTGTTGAGGATTTTTGCATCTATGTTCACAAGAGAGCCTGGCCTGTAATTTTCTTTTTTGTTGTTGTGTCCTTGTCTGGGTTTGGTACCAGCATGATGCTGGTCTCATAGAAAGAATCTGGAAGCTTTCCTTCTTCTTCCATTTTTTGGAATAGTTTGAGTAGGAGAGATATCAACTCTTCTTTAAAACCTTGATTGAATTCACCCGTGAAGCCTTCTGGTCCTGGGATTTTGTTTGGGCATATTTTGGTTATTGATTTAACTTTGGTATCATTAATTGCTCTGTTCAAATTTTCTACTTCTTCTGGGTTTAGTCCTGGAATTTATCCATTACTTCTAAATTGTCTACTTTGTTGGCATATAATTTTGCATAATACTTTCTTATAATCATTTGTATTCTGTATAAAAATCATGTATTTTTGTATCGGTTGTAACTTGTCTCATTTCTGATTTTATTAATTTGAGTTTTCTCTATTTCTTTCTTGATGACTCTAACTAAAGGTTTATCAATGTTGCTTATGTTTTCAAGGAACCAGCTCTTACTTTCATTGATCTTTGTATTGTTTCTTTAGTCTCTATTTCATTTATTTCTGCTCTGATTTTTGTTATTTTATACTTTATTTACTCTTTTTTTAGTTCCTTCAGGTATTAGGGTAGATGGTTTATTTGAGATGCTTCTTGTTTCTTGAGGTGGGACTCTATTGCTATAAACACCTCTCATCAGATTGCTTTTATGCATCCCGAAGACTTTGAAACATTGTATTTCTATTTTCATTATTCCCGTAGTATTTTCTTATTTCTTCTTTGATTTCTTTGGTGACTCATTAGTTGTTTAATAGCATGCTGTTTAACCTCCACATATTTGTGCTTTTTCCTTTTCTTCTCCAAATTGATTTCCAGTACCAACCATTGTGATCAGAAAAGGTGCTTGATATTATTTCAGTCTTCTTACATTTGTTGAGACTTGTTTTGTGGCCTAACATGATCTATTCTGGAGAATATTCAATGTGCACTTGAAAAGAATGTGTATTTTGCTTTGGATGTTAAGTTCTGTAGATGCATGTTAACTCCATTTGATCTAATCTGTCATTCAAATCCACTGTTTCCTTACTGATTTTCTGCCTGGATGACCTATCCATTAATGTTAGTGGGGTGTTATAATCCAGTGATTATTGTATTACTGTCAATCTCTTCCATTATGTCTGTTAATATTTGCTTTATATATTTAGGTACTCCTCTGTTGGATGTGTAGATAATTGCAGTTGTTATATCTTCTTGCTGAATTTTGTCTTTAAGCATCATGTCCTTCATTGTCTCTTTTTGCAGACTTTGTTTTACAGCCTATTTTGTGTGATACAACTATTGCTACTCCAGCTTTCCTTTTTTTCATTCCTATTTGCATGGAATGTCTTTTTCTATCCCTTCAATTTCAGTCTGTGTGTGTCTTTAGGTCTGAGGTGAGTCTCTTGTAGGCCACAAATACATTGTCTTGTTTGTTATCCATTCAGGCACTTTGCGTCTTTTGATTGGAACATTCAGCCCATTTACATTGAAAGTAACTATTCATAGGTATGTACTTATTGCCATTTTGTTAAATGTTTCTTGGTTGTTGTTCTTCTCTGATCCTTTCTTCCTCTCTTGCTTTCCCCTTGTGCATTATGACTATCTTTAATGTTATGCTTGGATCTTTCTCTCTTTGAGTTATTTTTTGTATAACTATTATGGGTTTTTGGATTGTGGTTAACCATGGGGTTTTCATATGTCACCTACATGTGTATCAACCTATGATAAGTTGACTTGTCACTTATGTTAGAAAACATTCCAACAACACTACATTTTTTACTCCCCTTCTTCCACATTTTATGTATGTGATGCCTTGTTTTGCACTTCTTTTATTTAGCAATTCCTTTAACTAATTTTTAGGTGTAGTTGATTATACTACTTTTGTCTTTTTCACCTTCATACTGGTCTTTAAGCGATTGATCTACTTTTGGTGTATGTTTGCTTTTAGCAGTGAAATTTTTGCTTTCCTACTTTTTTTGCTTCTAGTTAGTGTCTTCTTTTCCTCTTAAAGAAGACCCTTTGCCATTTCATGAAAGGCTAGTTTAGTGGTAGTGAACTCTTTTAACTTATGTTTATCAGTGAAGCTTTTATCTCCCCTTCCATTCTGAATGATAAACTTGCTGGGTAGAATATTCTTGGTTGGAGGTTTTTCTCTTTCAGTGCTTTGAATATATCATGCCACTCCCCTCTGGCCTTGAGAGTTTCTACTGAAAAATCAGCTCAATGCCTTATGGGGTTTCCTTTTTAGGTAACTCATTGCTTTTCTTTCTCTGCTTTTAAGATTCTCTTTGTCTTTGATCTTAGACTTTTTAATTATGATGTGTCTTGGTGTGGATCTGCTTTGTGTTTATCTTATTTTGGGCTCTCCCTGCTTTCTGGACCTGGATGTCTGTTTTATTCTTTGGGCTAGGGAAGTTTTCAGCTACTTTTTCTTCAAATAAGTCTTCTCCTCTCTTTCTCTCTCACTCTTCTTCTCCAGGGATTTCTGTAATGTGAATGTTTGGATGTTTGATATTGTCCCGGAGCTCCCTTAACCTATCCTCACTTCATTTCACTCTTTTTTCAGTTTCTGCCCTTCAGCTTGAATGCTTTCCATTAGTCTGTTTTCTGAATTGCTGATCCATTCTTCTGTGTCCTCTAATCTGCTATTGATTCCCTCTAGTGTTTGTTTCATTTAACTTACTGTATTCTTCATCTTAGGTTCTGTTTTATATTTTCTATCTCTTTGTATTAGTTCTCACTGAGTTCTTCCACTCTTCTCTCAAGTCTATTGAGCATCTTTATAATAATTAATTTGAACCCTTAACCTAATAGATTGCTTAAGTCTATTTCATTTCATTCTTTACCTGACGTTTAGTCTAGTTCTTTTGTTTCAAACATATTCCTCTGTCTCCTCATTTGGTTTGACTTTTTATGGTTGACCCATGAATTAGTAGAAAGACCTACTTCTCCCAGTCCTAACTGATTGGCCTTGTGTAGGGAAGGTCCCCTGGGTAGACTGTGTGTGCCTGGTGGTTTTGGCTTACTGGCTGGGGGCCAAGTGAGCATGAGCTGGGGTGTCCTGGTGTCAGGGCCCTAAGGACCTGGTTGAGGGTGGCACAGTCAGAAGGGCCCTACTGGAGGGGCTCCTGAGTAGATACTGATGCAGTCCACACTGGTGGAGAGGCAGCAGTCCAGGTGCAGTCTCCAGGAAAGCCCCATTTCTGCAGCCATTCTACTGCACCTGCAGTGCAGCATTATGGCTTAGGCATGCTCTCCAGAGGTCCATGGTGACTATACCTCAGTGCAACCCCAGGCCCAGGTGTGGCCTTCAAGGAAGCCCTGCTTCTGCAGCTATTGGGTTGGTGCTGGCAGTGCAATGTTGGTCAGGGTGTGTCCTCCAGGGGTTGGCAGCAACTGACAGTGGTGGCCTAAATGTGCTTTCTGTCTGACATGTGTGGGCAGAGGCTGGGACACCACCTAGACCAGGTCTGATACTGGTGTTTGTCACCCATCCCTGCTTCCCACATCACTGTCAATGTGGGGAAGCAGAGAAAACAATAGCATTCACCAGATCTCAGATCCAGAGATAGTTCCTGCCATTTGCCTGCCAAACAGCAGTTGCTTTAATTCTAAAAATCAGGTATGTTCATTTATAGTTTAGATGCACTTTAAAACGTAGGTCATTTTTTCTGTGACCCAAGGCAGGGACTCTGCTTACAATCCCTTAGTGATAAGCCCTGCCCATTGTGGGTCATTCTGGGAGTGAGGTTCTCTCTGTTACCATGTCTCCATCTTTCCCACTGTTTTTTATGTGGTCTTTCTATCTATCATTGCACAGAAGTCAGTTCTTTCTATCCATCATTGCACATTCACTCAGTCAGTTCTTCCTCAAGATGAATTGCTCTGTTTGTAGGTATAGATTCAGTGTGTAGGTAGGTGGACATGGGTTCAAGCTCTCTATACACAGGCATTTTTCCAGAAGTTTCTTTCATTTTAGGCTACTTTAATGAGGTGTAATTAACATACAAAATGTTGTTCATATTTAATTTATGCAATTTAATGAGTTTGGATATAATTATATGCCCATGAAACCATCACCACAATCTAAATCATAAACATACCTGTTCCCTTCTACTCTCTTCTTATATTACTAATATTTTTTGTGATTAGAAAATCTAATCTCTTAGCAAATTTTGAAGTTTATAACACAGCTGTGTTAACCCTAGGCCTAAGCTGCACAGTAGATCTCTAGAACTTACTCATGTAGCTCACATCTTTTCAACAGTGATTGCACTAATATATTTAACTTGTTTTGAGTTATTATTCAAATTATTGTCTTTAAATTTAATATTCCAGACAGTGAAGAAGAAACTCCTTTCTCTGAATCCTAAATCCACCATAAATACCATCTCTAGTTGTTGCCTTCCTCGATTCCATCACTAATTGACCATGCTTTTAGTATGTGACAATGGTACCACTTACTGCTGGCTGGCTTCTCAAAGTGGACCTCTACTAATTTTCTTCAGTCCCCTCCTGTCCAAGTTGTTTGTTAGCACCTCCTTTTTGTGCCATTATGGTCAAAGTACCTGTGGTCCCTGCCTCTTTTCTAAACTTTACCACTTCAGTTTTCTGATGGCTGCCCTTTCTCTCTCTCTTCTTGTGTTCTTCTTATTGTATTTATATCCTCCTTCCTTTCACAACATTGTGCATCCTGATTTTGTGCAGTGCTGTGTGGCTTTTGTGCCAATAGCTGTTAATAGCAATCTAGTAGTCTTTTATTCTTTCCTTTGTGGTTAGTATAATGAGCAATGACATCATCTCATTTTGTTTCTAATATTTGGGTCATAGACTGTTTTTGTCCTAAGAACTGATCTATGTTTTGTGCTAATAAGAGCTCTAAGTAAAACAAACAAACAATTTAGGATTTGAATTTGTTGAGGTTACCAGAAATTGCAGTGAGACATTATATGTACCAAGAGAAATAATATCAAATTATTTGTTAAAATCCCCATATTAATTTTGTCATGGTGGATAATGTTACTTGGCTTCCATAATAACAAAGAGTATTCTTCACTTTTGGGTTTTCCAATACCCATTCTAAGGCATTTTAGAGAGATCACTAAGTGTTCTTTTTTTCTCATACCATATCACATACACACACATATACACTCCAGTGCAGTGACATAGTTAGGGAAGGAGAGATTCCCTTGAGTGGAGATTAAAAATAATGACTGGGAAATATCTTTCATAAAGCAAAGGAGAGACTAAGCAGGCACATTACTCAATTATAAATTATTTCACAAGAAAAACCTCTTAGGAAGATCACAATTCATTTCTAAAACTTTTCACCCACTTGTGTGTAACTGCAGGGTGTTTTGTTGCCCTGGACTCCCTATTTGTTTTCATTCACTTTCTTACATATTTATTTTCATATGTCCTGTTAGATTTTATTGAATCTTACCATTTAGGTCTCCATTTATTTTGTTTTCATGATTCTCTGGAGATTTCCATTATAATGTTTGGTTCTATAATTATTCTCCAACCAACTAGATATCATATACACATACAGCAATGGACTGGGCATGATAGATTCTTTTTAATGTTTTGTATTTGTTTTGTCTCAAAAACATGTAAGTATAGTTCTTTAGGACATTCTTTTGAGTGCTCAAAGACATATAACCTACTTTGAAAATCCATTAGGAGCAAGGACAAATAGAAAGTTTATACTGTAAAATGACATGCAAAAGCTCAGTAAAAATATGAAACTACAATTGGTAGAGTGCATGTGTGGTGGATGTCTATCTATTCAGTGCTGTCTCTGCTTTTATAAAACCCTTATCATTTATGGTATATAGTCAACCAAGAGTCTTTACAAGAGCTTAAAATAAATATCCAGGCTACTTTAGAAATATAGTTGTCTGGAGAGAATATCATAATCAAGAGAAAAAGTCCAAAAGAAGAGATTTGTAATCCTATAAATTTTAAAATCTGACCCTACTGATTATATAATACCATGTGTTTGACTAGAGATAGCTATTTAGAAAGTGTGTCTCTATTTAAATATGTTTGGTCAAATAAATTAGAGTTCAACAATCATGGTTTGGGAGAAACAGGAAAGTAAACATTTCCAGTGAACTGCTCCATGTATATTTTTTACCTTTCAGACCTTAGTTGTATAATCATGCTTTCCAAACATGGCATCAGTACCACCTGGGAAGAACTTAAAAATGCAAGATTCCCAGGTTATACCCTAACCCTACTAACTGAACCTTCTGGTGGGACCTGAAAATGTCTATTTTAACTTGTTGCCAGAGGGAATTTTTATGGAACCATCGAAGCACCAATCCTAAGTGTTTAGAAATAATGAGTGGACCCTGAAGGAGATGTTCTGAAATGCTAAAAAGAAAAATCAGAATGGCTTTTCTGTCCATATACTACTACCCCATGCCCCCAAAATGTGTTCACACATGCACATGTACACACACACTCACACACACACACACTATCCAGAATACATAAATATGTGTGATGTCTGTGTGTGTCTGAGTGACAGGAACTGAACTAAACTGGAATACTCATGTCTGATAAATTCCAATTACAGGAATGACTGTGTTTAAATATCCTATCCCAAATGCATTTGACCTGCCAAAGCTCAGTTTACTTTTCTAGTTAAAGTCCTCAAATGACACTGTGCTTAGGTGAGTTTGTTTTGCTTTCAGAGTCCCTGGACTTTAGACTATGTTAGGGTCCTTCTGTCCTCAGGACATTCTCAGGTTCTGGCACCTCCAGCAGCATTTCAATCACCTTCTGTTGCTGATCTGCTGCCTATTTCTTTAGAGCCATTCCAGAATCTGGGAGTGAAAAGCACCCACTCCACTCAGGCACACAGTAGCTGTTTGTTTGAAGACCTCCCTGGAAAGCAATCTCTGTTAACACCTTGGCATGGATGCTGGGAATAATGGGAGTGAGTGTATTTAGTCCTTTCTAACTGGTTATTGGAGTCTTTTTCTCAGAGAAGACTTAAAAAACAATAGATGCTGCTTCATGACTTCGGTTGGGCATTTAGTTTGATGCACACAAGGGAAAAAGGTGGAAAGACAAGCAGAGCTGCACTGAGCTTGGAGACTCTGCCCTCTGTTTTTCACTGGTCACGCACACTCTCCAGTATGCTTCGATGGGCCCGCCTGCACAGCAGCCAGGGGGAACACCTTTCCTGTTACCTTTCCTTCCTATTCAGGTGTTAGTCCAAACCTCACTGAGTTTTTGTCCTTAGGATCTTTGTTCACTCTACTGAGGAGGAGAGTTAGGACAAACTATCACTAATAGATACATTGAATTCAAAATCGCTTATGCATTTGCTTAGATGCAAGCATTTTAGCAGCAGCTCACTCTAACCCACGTAATTAAGGATAGGCAATGAGGCATGTTGCCTGGGTAGCACACTGCTCCAATGCAAGCAGGTAGCTGCCTGCAGGCCCACGGTTAGGAGGCAGGCAGCCTTTGGCCAAGGAAATAACCATGTGAGTACATGCCCACCAGGGCTGGCTCCTAGCTGCCCTGCTGGTCACTTTGAAAGCACTAGTACCTTTTCTCATTTGGCCTCATTGAAGGTAGACATTTAACTGGGACTCTCAAGGTTGGCCATATCACTTTGGACAGATTTTGGTAATTGATCCCATTTCTGATTTCTTATTTTAGACATGTGGGGGGACATTTTTAATTGGTCATACAGTTGTTTTAGGCCCCTAACTATAAAACTAACTTTTGTATTCAATATTTATATATTCTGTACACAGACCTGCCACTTATTTATAGATTTGGGGGAAGTAACCACCATTATGTTATAATTAATCAGGAGTCTGGAACTAAGACATAAGCTTCGTATTCTACTCATATTCTTTCATACCTATAGTCTGAGGAAATCTCTGTTCTTCATTGTAGCTCAGCTAACATAAAAATAAACAAAAGGTAGGTCTGTGGTACTTGAGGATTTCTCTAGAATCAAAATTTTAAATCTGTTACTAAATGTTTCTAAACTTTCAGCTGAAAAAGGAAATATTTAGTTGTACCTAAGAGCTATTTGGTTGCAAGTAAATGGGAAGAAACCTATGTCCCTGATATTTTAATTTTCTTTAAAAAATTAGTTATATCAAATAAGCAATGCATATGCGAAGACATCAGTACTACTACATTTCAGAATGTGTGTTCTGTGTATGAACCTGAATACACACCATGGGTGTTTACCTCTCCTGCTTACCCATGCAAAGAATTCCCCCATTTCTCAATCCATGAGTGTTTGAGTGATACAGCACTCCTTTCCATTGGGTTTTGTCAATAGCCAATAGGTCAGTTCTGTTCATCTCTCTAGTGGTCTCATGTGAAAGCCCACATTACACTTCTCTTCCTTGACCCTCATCCTGGAAGTGGTCCACAATTATTAGCTGCTGGCATGTCCTACAGCATTCATAATGCACTAGGCCCAGCCATGGCCACACGTTTAATTACAAAACAACCGTCTGTTTAATATAAACTACATCTGCCAGCAGCCTCTTGGCAATCTGAGGAATGATTTTTCTAAAGCAAAATGAGAATTGTTCATTGAATGGCAGCAGGGAAAAGACCTCTTTGAATCTTTTCCACTTTGACACCTTCAGGTTTTCTAAGGCCAAGTCTGTGCTTAAAAAAGAGCATCAGTGTAACTTGACTTCACAATTTAAGGCAAGTTAAATGTTCCTTGGAAATTTAAATCAATCTGGTATGGATTATTTAGACATTTTTTTTCTTACTAGGTTAGGCTTCAAAGCAGTAGGCTAAACGAATGACCTAAGGATCAAGAACTGGACAAATGTGGGCATGATTTCCCACGTAGTAATCCGTCTATAATTTCATAATCTGAAATCAGTATCATATTGGTAAGGTAGACAAAATATGAATGTGCATAACAATAAGAGTTGACTATTCTTCTTTCTTAATGACATGTGGCAAATTGATTCTCTCCTACTCCTAGAATCTTCTAAGGGGACTGCCCTGCCACAGTTCTCCTGGAGACGGCAGCCGAGGCCACTGTGTTGGGAGCTGTTCAGCCTCAGGATGCGCCCAAAACTGATGGGAACAAGGGTGAGCGCCAAAGCTAGTAGCCCCAGCCTGGCCAGAACTTTATTCTCTGGTTAATGTAGAAGATGAGCAGCTCTAATCAGCTGCTGCTGAAATTACAAATCACTATACTTCTTTTATTCTAAGGTGCTCATCTCCTCATTGTATTTTGCATACCTGAAATTAGAATGTCACACCATTTAGGTATGTACATAGATTGTATTTCCCTTTCCGCCTCTTAGGTCCTATTTAAATGATGGTGCATTATAAAATTATAGATATCTTTGGATCACAGTGATACAGAAACTATCAATGGGAACTGAGGCTTAAAGGACAAGAGGAATTCTTTGAGATAGTAAGGATACAAAGAGAATAAGCCAAAGATATTAGGTAGCAGAAGTTATGAGTACACAGAGCAAGCAGACAGTGTAGAAAAAAGAATGAAATGAATATGCAGAGGGACACTGGCCACATGACCTGTCAGGGAGAGAGAGAATAATATCAGTTATCCAGGTTCTTGCAACCAGTTCTTGGTTATGAGGCATCTCCAGTGGAGTTTTGAAACAGGTAATCTGACAAGAACAGGAGAGAAGGTAAACTTAAATAGGTCTCTTTTGCTTCTTAGCAAGATTCTGAGACTCATATTCTCAAAACAGTTTTGGGATCTTTGAGAATGATAGATTCCTATGCCCAGCCTAGCCTCTTATTACATAAAGTAATTGAAAGATTGTGATTCTTTTGTTATTTCAATTGATAAAAAGAGCATAAAGTTGAATTTCACACTTAGATTCAGTCCCAGGGAAGAAATAAAAACTGAACATTAAAGAATGGTCCTGTCTGCTATGGTTGGCCAACGTTAGACTGGAAAAGGGACTTTCAAGTATGTTAACACATATGTTGATAGAATCTTTTGGCCCAAATTAGCTCTGTGATTGATAATTCCCTTCCTGTGATGAACTCTGTGGCCAACTGAATGAAGTAATTCAAGTTGAATCGTTGATGTTCACAAGTTTCTTTAGACAAGGGCTTCAATTACCTTTCTCCAATAACTCTATTGAGCACCTTGTTCACCACAATTTGTTCTTGGATATTGTCCCTTTCTGTTCCAAGTCCCAAACCTAGGAAGGGTGATGATTTAAGAGGGCTGGAAACTAAAGTACAGTAGAACTTGAGGATTTCTTTGCAACTGAGATTAGTAAAAAGTCAACCGAATTTAAAGGATGGGATCTCCATTCCTGGTTTCTAGCATGTGGCTGATGCAGACTTGAAAATTCTAATTTAAATATCATCAATCAAGGATGCTGTAATTTATTGACACTGGCCTTTCATATTATAACAATTTTTACTCAGGCTTTTCACCAATAATTCTTCTAAAGGTTTGCTGCCTAAGTCCTTTATTGAGAGAGAGAAAGAGACAAAATGCTTACTTGGTAATATTTTTTCCTTGTAAATCAATAAATTGAAAATGTGGCTTTTTATACTCAGGTCTCCGAGGATTTGATCAACACCAATCAAACTTGAGTATAAAGATAATTTGACTCTGGCTTAGCCTAGAGAATGTAGGAGTTTTGTAGGGATATCTGACTAAACTTGGAATTGTTGAGTCTGAATTGGATTTTGGTTTTCTTTGCCTGAAGTACCTACAAAAAGGTTTATGCACAGATACGTGGGAGGTCAGTGAGGGAGAGCAGTGTGAGAGATCTACTCCATTACCTCACGGAGTCCTGGGAATGGTTTTTGGACACTGTCTAACAAGGGCTGGACGAATGCCTTCACATGGGATGTTGTAAGTGCTGAAAGGATTACAGGGCCCTGTTGATGCCTTGAGCAATGGGGAACAGCACCCAGGCTAGGTGTACTGATCGTAGACAGAGTGAGAGCTCAGTGGATGTAGCCATTGCCCAGGTGAGTTGGGAGATCATGAGCAGAGGCTCAGTGGAAACAGCAGCACATGGAGAGCCTGCTGGTACCCAAGTGAGGTTTCCATGGGGAAACCCAGAAATATCTTGGGAGAACTTTTCAAGGGACTAGGTTTTCACAGTTTATAATGAGTGAAGGCAACAAGCCTGCAGAATTTGAGTCACAATGTCAATGTAAATTATTTGTGCCCACAGGCTGGTGGGCAAAAGAGCATTCAGGTTACATGAGGCTCTGGACCACAGCACTGAAGGCCAGGCCCTAACAAGTTGTCTGCCAACTACCTGGTGCTTTCCTGCTAGAAAATTCCATTGCCCTCACTCTGATCTTAGCATGTCAAGTTTGAAGAAAAACTAGATTATCTTTTCAAACCTATTTTCCATTCTTGAAAATCTTAGCTAAAGCTATTATCTGATAACAAATACTCGTACTTGAATAGAATATTCAAAAGACTGGAAATGTCCTCAGAAAACTAGAACTATGACAGTGAAATGATAACATCTTAGCACCTCTTCTGAAAGGCTAACATATGAGGAATTCCATGGGAGCCAGGAGGAAGGAGGAGGGTCAGGCAGAAGTCCAGGGCCAACTCTGGAATAAGTGAAATGAGCTTTAGTAAGTTCCCAGCATCAAGGTGCTAAAAGCCACAAAAGTGAGTCATGCGTTCAGACATTGTCAAAGATAAACTGTTACCAAATGGATCAAAATTCTTAAGGCACTGAGGTAAAAGAGCAGTTTCTGAGCTAATACTCTGTCTGGACAAGCTTTTGAATTTTCTTTTGGATGGGTTCCACGCTTGTCAGCCTGCTTTAGGTGGCAGACTACACAACTGTCGGCAGAAAGTGGCACAGAAGGGAGATCCTGGAATGGAGCAATCTGCGCTGGGAAGTAGTTCCTTCTTCCAGTTTAGTATGAGTGGTGAATGCTAAGCAACGGAGAAACATCTTGCTGCTCCTTTCCTCTGATGGCCTCTTCCCTACAGCGCTTTAAGCCAGCAGATGCCATAGGCATTGGCTAATCATCAGTCTGATCAGAGAGCCCTGACCCAACAGGTTGTTTAAACTCTTCTGCTGCCAGGCTTCCAAAGATATTAAAATATCTATATACACACAATAAGTTTATTGAGATATAATTTACATACCATACAATTCATTCATTTACATACAATTCAGAAAGTTGTGCAACCATTACCACAATAAATTTTAGAACATCTTCATCACTCCAAAAAGAAGCCCTGTGCCTAATAACAGTCACTTCCCATTTCTCTTGAACCCCTCCAGCCCCTGGCAGCCAATATATTCTGCCTTATGGAGTTGCCTATTCCTGAAATTTCATAAGATGGAGTCATAGTGTTACCCGCTGAGATGCTGTTTTTCCCAGGATCGTGTCTTGGGTAAACAATGAAGCCAACAGACAAGAGTATGGAGCAACTGGCAAAACTTTTAATTAGAAGTGAAAAGAAAAGGAATTCTGCTAATCAGGAGGGGCTCCAAGAGAGGACACCACAAGGCCTAGGGGTTTAAAAGCACTAGAAGTTCACATGTTTGGTCAGGGCTTGTAGCTAGGGTTTGGCCAGGGTTTATTGCTAGGGTCAAGCATGATCTATTGGATCTCTGTACTGATTCTTTCAGGATGAGGTTTCTTGTTGACCGGAGTCCTGCCTGGCCAGCTGACTACAATGCCTAGTGCTAGCATCCTGCTTGGCTGACCTCTACCAGGACAACATATTGTGTTCTATCTGCCTCATTGGCTACCTCCTGCATCAATATAATGTGTGATGTCATACACTAGGTGGACAATTTGTGACTTACTACTTTCACTAGCATAATCAAGGTTCATTCATGTATGTATCAATACTTCATTCTTTTTTAAATGATCAATAATAATCCATTGGATGGCTATATCACATTTTATTTATCCATTCATCAGTTGATAGCCATTTATTTTTTTACCGCTTTTGGATAAATAATGCTGCTATGACCATTTGTTTACAAGTTTTTATGTGGACCTATGTTTTCATTTCTCTTAGCTAGGAATTGTTAGGTCATATGGAAACAGGTTTAATCTTTTGAAGAACTACTGGACTGTTTTCTAAAACAGCTGTTCCATTTTACATTTCTACCAGGAGTATATGAGAGTTATAATCTCTTCACATCTTCACATCATCACAAACACTTGTTATTATCTGACTTTTTGTTTACAATTATCCTGATGGGTGTGAAGTGATATCTCATTGTGGTTTTTATTTGCATTTCTCTGATGGCTAGTGATGTTAAACATCTTTTCACGTACTTACTGACCATTAGTATTTCTTTAGATCTTTCCAAAGATACTTTTATGTCCATGAAAATGCTTATGAGGAGTTAGGACCTTGTACTTCACCATGGCAGGCCAGAAACAGGGTCTGTGAATTATCAGGGCCTATTGTGCAACTAAAATGAGATGAACAGAAGAGTATGGTCATGAATAAAACATCAGAGCCTGAGGAATAGCTTCTAGAATACTGTGATGGTCAGTTTTATTGCTGTAGCTAGTTTATGGTCCCATTATTCAATCAAACACTAATCTAGGTGTTACCGTGAAGGTATTTTGTAGGTGTGACTAACATCTACAATTGTTTCAGGGAGTTGTGAAAGAGATTAGCCTAAAGAATCTGAGTGGCCATAATTCAATCTGTTGAAAGGCTTTAAGAACAGAACTGAAGTTTTCCTGAAGAAGAAATTCTATCCATGGACTGTATGTAGCTCAAAAGAGCTCCAGTGTGCCCTTCCTGACAGCTTACCCTGTCTGACAGCCTGCCCTAGAGATTTTCCACTTGCCTAGTCAGCTCCCACAATCATGTGAAGTATAAGCCCTAATCATGTAAGCCGATTCTATGACCTCTCTCATATGTATATATCCTTTTTTTGTGGTAAACTGTGACTGATACAAACACCAAGAGGTTTATGAGATACGCAAAAAGGATTTCTTGTTCTCCCTGGTACAGGAAGATACAGGAATCGCGAGTGATAGAAAAATATTCTCTGTAAGTAGGTCTAACCCTAGGAAAAACTGTGAATTTGGTCACACCTCCTTTAGATATTCTCCCCTCCCAGGTCACAGGTCTTCCTCTGCCATATTTCTGTGCTCCCCTGCCCCTTGTCCTCTAACCCTTGACAGATGTTGTGATTCTCAACGGGGGGCATTTTTGCCCCACAGGGAACAGTTGGTAATATCTGGAGACACTGAGTTTGTTACTACTGAGTATGGGTGCTATTAGCATCTAGTGGGCAGAGGCCAGGAATGTTGCTAGACATTCTACAATTTACAGGACAGCCCCCACAACAAAATGCCATAGACCAAGATTGAGAAGCCTTGTTCTACAGCTTATTTAAATGTTTCCTGGTCCACAGTTTACCTAGGAAAGACTCAAGTTAACATCATCTCTGATGCTTCCAAGGGGTATCTGTACTTTAGAAGACTTCAGATATCAGATAATCTTCAAGTCACAAATTGAAACTATAAAATAGAATTTCAGGTCTTCTCAAAGGAGATTATTTACTTACAAAATAATTTATCTACTGGTTAAAGGACTGGACAAGGTACTAGGTCTGTAAAGATAAAAACATTCCCTGACCCCATGAGTGCTGTTGTACAAAGACCCCAGTAATATCTAAATGCCTACCTAAGTAGTGAAGCCCTTGTTATTAACCATTAAAAGTGATCTGCTATATCTTTATTTATCATAGAATCTCAGTGTAGGAAGAAATTGTAAAGGTTGTCAAATACAACTGCAAATTTATTTGAATATCATGTCATATCATACATCATGTCACAATATAAGGCCTAATATTCTTTTCAGGTATTTCTCAGCCTCAGTTCCAGCGCTGGAACACTAATTACTTTGTCAAACAAACTTGCCTTTCATCTACCAAGAAAACTGCTAGAAATTCTTCCTAATATTAAAATGAAATCTTCAATTATGTTAAACCCATAGTTCCTAACTTAGAGCCATAACTTCTGAATGTGTAATTGTTTGTGTATGTAATCGTGGGGAGGTCAAAAGGGATATGTGACTCCACAAATTTTAAGAGTTAAACATTTTCTCATAAGCATTATCTCTTTAGAGAGGTGTTTTAGAGTAGCTCTTTTTAAAATTGAGGTTTACTGAAGAAAGTGGGGCATAGTGGTGGGTGGGGCTGAAACTCTATACAATCTGGCTAGGAAACAGGATGGCACAAAGACTAGGTGACTTCTCTCGTTGGCATTCATTAACCTTTGAAATCTTCAGAATCTTGTTTCATGTATCTTGGCTTTGGCAAAGTATGCATTCTTGAATTTTCAGTACACATGGCTTTGAAAGGAAACTCTTTTTGGGGCAAGGGGGTATTTCTGATTCCCTTACACTTACCTCATCCAAGTGTGTTTTTACTCTGTCTATTTGATGTCTAAGAGGCCTCATTAGAAGCTCATTTTATTAGCCCTATTCAAAGAGTTTCTTTCCTAGAGACACAGGAAGTTATATTTTGTAGCATATATGCCCCTGAGGTTTCTCCAGAATCTTCACAAATGTGGGGCTCTAGTCTCCAAGTTTCAGTGCAGACAAAACCCTCCCCTTTGTTGCTCCTCAGAGCTCTTGGGAAATCAGTTCACACCTGGTGTCTGGCTTCTTGGAATGCCCCCTTTATTGGCTCTGCCTTTCATGAGATCAGGAGAGTGATTCCACCTGTGGCATTTATAATTTGTGCTTTTGGTAACCTTGAGTTCTCTGTCACTTTTAAAGAGCTCTCAAACTGTCTAATAGGTCATTGGACCAACTTCCTGGCAGGTTCTTCAGAAAGGAGAAAAGTTGGAAAAAGAAAGTCATTGAAGTATTCATGCCTTTCCACTTACAAAATGGGCAAAATGAACACAAGCCAACTTTCCAGGGTCCAGGATCAAAGTGATCAGCAATGCCATGGATTCTTCTTTATTCTACTTTTTAAGATCGGGTTACTACGTCCTTCATGTTCTCCTAGGAACCTGAAGGGTCTGGGTCATGTTAAGCATCCACCTACATCTCTGTCCACCTCTTGGGTCTTTTCTCTAGGATCTGTCTTGTAGAGTTTCCTCATTTTATGCTCCACTTCCTAGTGCATCATAGTCCTTAGCTGGATTGTATAAAAAGGAGTCTTTCATTTCAGAAGATGTGGAATGGGTGAACTTCTCCCCTCATACTTGATAGAAATAATAAACAATTCTAGGTTTTATAGTAGAGTATTCAAAAAGTGTTAGCAAATAAATATCCTACAAGCTGCAGAAACATGGTTGTCATGGACAGTGGTGCAGTCAGGGACACAAGTGCTTATCTCTAGAACACTTCCCTCTTCCAAGTCTTCAAATTAACTTCCAAAGGCTGTTACTTACTCATTAACTCTTGCCTGGATTGTACGTCTTTGATTATTGCCATAGGAAATTGTACTATAGGAGGCAGGGGAAAAAAAGATTGTTGTCAATTAGATCAGTGTTTCCTAACCTTAGTCAAACCTTGGTGTTACCACTCAAGAGGGGAGAAAAATAAACTCCCCGTAGAAAAGCACTTCAGTATTTCAAAGGAAAAGAACTTAAGTTTATCCTTCCACCTCAACTCATTCTGTAGAGTCCCACATATTGGTTTCATATCCTGGCAAAGCATAAAATTGTCCTACTCTGGAATCTTTCATTCTGTGTGGGTCAGAATTCTCTGCAGAAATTTCCCAAATCTTACTCTGTGCCTTCACAGAGGGTGATCATTTATGAGCAAGTCCAGTAACCCTTGTTGCCTTAAACCAACACATATGGTTTCATTTACATAGATGATTTATCAGTTTCAGTTTCTCAAGTCTTCTCAGTTTTTCTTTCTCAAGTGTATTTGTCCCCCACAACAAAAAGTATCCAAAAGTAAAACTATGTTGTCGTTGTTGTTGTTTAAATATCCTCTCTGAGCTCACAAATTGATAGGAACTACACGTGTCCATGTGTGTTTGGGGCTCTCCTTCACAACTTGACTCCACTACTATTTGGGCAGAATCTTCACACAATGCCCACAAAGGGTCTAAAACACAGAAGGTACTCAAAATGTATTTGTTTAATGAATACACACCCTCTTATGATGTTATAAAGCAACAAAGAGCTCACATTGTAGGAGATATTTATTAGTTTCAGGGTAATTGATTTACAAATCAGCTCAGAAAGCATTTATTAAATATCCCTTATGCTTTCAGAGAAGAAAAATAAACAGAAGCTGAAGCTTTATATATTGATAATGGGTTTATTTTTAGAGCTAATTTGCTGTGTTCTCATCTCCCAGAAGTCTAAGTCCCTGTTTCTTTGCACCATGTTATGTGTTGAGACTTTTTTTGATGAACAATAGCCAAGTATTTATACTCTGATCAGCCATGATTGATGCCTATACTACCCTCTCCACCCACTCCAAGTGGTTAAAAATAATTAGAACTCAAGGTTTTGCAACAACCTGGGCTTTGCTAGCCAGTGACCTTTCCCCACACGATCCAGTGGAAAAGGAATTTTCTACATGAGAACGAAAGAGTCAAGTACAGTGAAAATGTCACCCTGTAATGAGTCCTGCTTTATTTTTATGATATTATGGGAATGTAAAAAATTTGATACTTTTTTAAAACTGAGGGAAAATGTCAGTCTCCTTACAATTTAAGAGTGTGACTAGAAGTCCTAATGTTTCTTAAGCCTTTTCTTTTCTGACTTAGAGAGATGTTTTAGGTTTTTTGTAAAATAATTTTAAATTTATTTGTAAAATGGGAATAATGATGGATGAGGTAGAATAACTTAAGTGGTTAAAGAACTGTGCATACTAGACCATACTAAAAATTGTGGTGAAGATAATCACTAGTATGAAAGGATGGAAAGAGGGCTGACATGAATTAGATGAAAGGTGTCAAGGAGATGGTACCTGAGAGCCTATGAAGAGTGGTGAAATGTGACATTAACAAACCAGGGAGAAACGTTCCAAAACCATAAATAATAATTATCCATAAAAATAGACATGTTGAACTTAATTTACAAAGGAGTCTTTTACTAGGGACAAAATTATTGGTAAAAAACATTTCATATCTGGGTGGCTAAACTTAACTATCTTCCTACGACTTCCCTCGGAACATATCAAATACTTCTTCCAGAATTTCCATCAGACCAAAGTCTGTGAGATGTTTCCCTTGAGACCAGCTGAATTGACCTGTAGCCGGCACTTCTTAGAAAACCAAGGATGAAGATAGTTTACGAAGTTATCTAATGAACCGAACTAAATTCCTGTAAATCCTAATATTTATTTACAGTAAGAGTGAAAGCTATTGACCTAATCCTTATGGAGATCATTTGCATGTGGTCTTAAAAAAAATAGTAGACCCAGCTGTATTCCAGACTGAAAAAAGATTAAAAGATTAAAATGAAGCAAAATTCCTTTTTGTTTCACTCCTCAGCCTATGTTCTCCTTGTCGAAAGCCATGTCCACCTGATATTCCTTGGCCCATTCATAGAAATCCTTACAAAGTGTATTCATTAAGGAATTATTTTAGTCCTATCAACTTATCTTAGTAATTTTATATGTACGTATTCTTTGGAGTCTATCTTATATGAAGTGCAAATTGTGTGAGAACTACCTCCTTCTTTGTTCATATCTTAAATCTTCAGAATCTTGCTGTAGCTTTATTTAGGCAAAAGGACTCTGTATTAGGCACAAAATAAGTATAATTAAATCATATGGTTCCTTGAAAGGAGTACAAGACATTTCATATTTTTAACACTGCCCATCTTTCAAGGATATGTAATAGGCTCTGACAGAATCCTATTGACAAGTTTGCTCCTGAATATAGCTTTTATACAAGTTGTTTTTACAGCAAACAACTACTGGATGTTTTGGTCAGTTTTGTCCAAAGAAGTTGAAATTTTGCTCCATTAAAGGCAATGTAGAAAGTAAAGAATGCATCTGGATACTCAAACCTGTAATAGTGCTATTTTGGGACCTGAGTTAAACTACAAGAGAAAATTCCCATGTGCCCTTCCCAACTGATAGTAATTGGCTCTCATTTCCATGGTTCATGGAGGAAGTGGTTTAACATGCTCAGGAGGAACTTGAGTGTCCTACACATCTCCCCGTTTTGTTTGAAACCATGAAGTAGGATTCTGGCTCATCTGAATATTGTCCAGGACACTGGGAAGATAGTTTTCTTTTATTATTTTATGTTTTTCAGACATCTGTAACCAAAGGTACTCTAGGGTCAATACTCCCGTTCACGGACCAAGTAACTGTCTTGGGCCATGCCAGTCTGACACTTCAAGCAAACCAGATAAGCCACCAGTGTCAAGGTAAAGAAACTATCTGCCAAATTGCTATTTAAATCCACATTTAAGCAGCTTATTGAAACCTAGTGCCAAAATTGTTCTGGCTTTTTATATTGTCCAAAATATCACAGACTAATTATATGTAAGTGCTGCTATTCTTCAAGACCTTCTTCAAGTCTCATCTTTTCTCAGTATTTCTCCCAATCACAGCAATTCTGATGATAGCTGCTTTAAAATCATTACATTAAAAAATCCTTTGACACTGGGTGCTATATATTTGTTAAATCCTTTAATACATATGCCTGTTTTTCATAATTTCTAAAATATATATTGGCTGTAAATTGAGCACTGTCTGTATCTCATGGACCTTATTGTCTAGGGGATGGTGGGGCTTCTTGGATGACTCCAGGTTTCTGGCTTTTGTCACTGGACAAAATATAGCGCATGAAAATAAATAGGGATGAGGAAAAGGAGAAGAAAGCATGAATATGGGGTTTAGAAATGAGGTTTGAACACATGCCGTTTGACATCAGTTTTTGATGTCTAGTAAGATTTTAAAAGTAAATCTCAAAAGAGAAGTCTGACTGAAGCTTTATATTTGTGAGTTATTGGCAGAGACATGGAGTTAAAACCCTGAAATTGGATAAGACTGCCCAGGGAATGTAAAGTGAGAAAATGACCCAGGACAGAATTCTGGGGAATGCCATAATTTAAGCTGTGGACAGAGGGAAGGGATGACAGAAAAGAATGAAGGATGGATGGCAAGGCAGGTGGAAAGTGGCATGAGAACAGTGTCCACAGTTCCAGAGGAGAAGGGGGTCAGGTGTGTTAGTTTCCTAAGGCCGCTGTAACAAATTACCACGAATTTAACAATGACAGAATATATTCTTTAGGAGTTCTGGCACTGGAAGTATGAAGTCAAGGGAAGGTGGTACCATGCTGCCTTTGCAGGTTCAAGGAAGAATGCTTCCTGGCGCCTTCCTGACTTCCAGGGGCTCTTGGCAGCCCTTGGTGTTCTTACAGCTGCATCACCCCAGGCTCTGTCCCGGCTTCACCTTTACTGGCCTTCTTTATGTGTGTGTCTCTGTGTCTTCTCTTCTTAAAAGGATACCAGTCATTAGATGTAGCATCCAACCTGATCCAATATATATATAATCCCATCCCCATCCTTAATTAATTACATCTGCAAATTAATTACATCTACCCTGTTTCCAAACAAAGCCACCTTCTGAGGTTCCAGGTAGACATGGATGTGGGGAGGACACTGTTCAATGCGCTGCAGTGGTCAAGGATACGGTCTGAGGACCTTCACACATCTGTAAGGTACTCTACCCTCATCAGAAATCATAGCTTTCTTCTGAGAATTTCTTAGATCTATCAAGGAGAAGATGAATTTATACATAAAGAGAGAGAGAGAGAGAGAGAATAGACTCTAGAAAGAGAAAGGAAGCAGAATTGATGCCTGTCCTTTCCCAGTTTTCGTCTTTAGGGCACACTTAAATGCTCCTTCTTTCCATGGAGATGGGGATCAGGAAGGAATTATTGTGACTCTGAATCAGAATGGCCCCAGTCCTTTTATGCTTACATTTGCTAAGATCCATTTCATGTTATAGAATTGTGTCCTTTATGGTGTCATTTATATTTGATAAAAAAGGGGTCAGTTTTTAAAATTAATCATAGAATATCATGGTAATTATAGCTCCCACTTATAATTCCGAAATCCCCATAGATTTGAAAAGGTATTCCAGGAGATCTATATTTTTAATAATGACATCTTTTTTCAGTTTTTAAATCAGTACTTACAATAATTCTTATAGCATTTTTCTTGAGTATAGATTCAGAGCCTCTGAATGTGTATTGAATACAGGCAAGAGTCGAAAGCTAGGAGAGTTCAGTGACTTGGTCATGGCTCAAATTATTTATCACTTTTCTCAGCGCACTACCCTTTGTGATTCTTAGTCATAAAGTCCTGGTTAAAGTAAGAAACATGAAAACATTTTTCCCTATTGTTGATACTTTAACATATTGATAAATTTCAATTCATATTTAAGTATACATTTATTCCCAAATTCAAACATAGCATTATGTCATTTTTTTTAAACATACTATCAAATCATATCTTATCTTAGGTGTAAAGGAATGCATTACTTGTTAAGGAAAAATTAATCTTTATATGTCTATCATTAAGCAGTTATTAAAATGAGCTTTATAACATAATAACTATCTAGTGGTAAAAATAGAATGTTTACTTAAAATCATGTAATCATGTACCATACAAAAATAACAAAATTATTTCTCAGTTCCTCAGATTATTTCATTATTATATATTAGTAGTAGGGGATTTTCAAGTCAAAATGAATTGCAAACACCATCAAAGATAAACCATGGAGAGGAAAAAATTAAAGCACTTCACGGAGTAATGATAGTTGCTCCAAATGACGATGAAAGTATTGTTGTAATGAAGTAATTAACATTACTACTTCAAGGAGCATTTGTTGAGCTCCTTTTCTATTAGAGGATACCAGAATGTCTGAACAACAATAAATAAAACATGACCAGCCATTCAGCATTTTACAGAATCTCTCTTAGGTTTTCTGTCAGTCAGTCTGTTAGGCTCTGGAATTAAAATATCGAACAAGGTAGGCAAGATTCTTTCCTTCCTCAGTAAAAGAGACAGACAATAAACTAATAAATCAACAAAAAAATGAAGCTGTATCATAATAATGTAAATATAGTTTTTATATTTTCATTATAAATGAAGATTAACCTTGACATATCATGGAAGATTTAACTATATTTAAGAATAACACTCCATTATTGCTGATTTTGGCAACATAAATGTAAAGCTACAGATAAGTGAGGATATGAATTGTAAGGAGAAGAAGTAAAGAGAAATATCCTCACCCAACAAAACTGTAGGTAATTGAAAGATGTTATGTACAGGTGCCCTATCCAATATCATTACCACTAACTATATGTGGCTGTTTAATTTTAAATCAATTAAAATTAAATACAATTTAATGTTCTGTTGTTCTTCAGTTGCATTAGCCACATTTCAAGTGCTCAATATTCATCCCTGGGTAGTTGGCTACTGTCTTGTCAATGGGTTTCAGCCCTGGGCAAGTTCACTATGGATTCAATGAGATGGAAAAATGACAATGGAACATTCTTGGGGTGAAAGGGTTTATACCCAACTTTATTCCCACAGTGGCAGGTCAATCACTAGAATCCCATCCACTCAGAGCAAGTCTGCATGCAGGAAGCCGGTGTCTGCCTCTGAGCCTCTCTGCCTCCACAGCCATCTCAGTCTCTGTCTCCGTGCTGCCACCACTCCAGTCTTTGCTCTCCTGCAGTTGTGCAGCCCCCAGCACTTGGCAGAGCTCTTTATATAGAGTCAATAGCAACGTATTGCCCACACATGTGTTGTAAGCTAGCTGACCAGGGCCAGGTGAGAGTCCTGGCCATAGGAACCTTCACTTTATCCACAGCTACCATATTGCACAGAATATATATGAATATTTCTATGATCACAGAAAGTTCTGTTGGACAGTTCTGTCTTATGGTGAGTAGATAAAGAAATGAGAATTTAGGTCAGTGGTGGAACTGAGATTAGGGATATACATAGAATGGGAGATGAGACAGGAAAGTGGTTAAATCTTCAATTGAGCAAGAATGTCCATAGTGATATCACTAAGAGTGATAATGCTTAGTTGATAACTTTATATTCTTATAAAGCACTGTATTTAGAATCATTGAGATAGCCAAAATATGCTCTAAAAATAGAAAGTATTCCTGTAGAGTGGTACAAGGAAGAAGAGAAATGGGGCTAGAGAATATTGGCTTTAACTGTATGTATTTTGGTACTGTTTCATTTTTAATCATTTGTATATATCACTTTGTTTTTAAAATCTTTTTAATTTATTTTGAGGAAATGAAATGGCAGGGTAAGAGTTTAAGTAGGCAGACTGCTTATGGGGATTTTGCAGTAGGTCAGGGGAGATAATGTTTTTTCTCTGCATTTGGTAGATGATCAGTGATCCAAGTCTGAAAAAAGAAGGTAGGAGCTTAGTCATGTGTCTGCCTGATGGGGGATTATGCCTGGGCAAGTTCACTCTGGATTCATTGAGACTGAATAACAACAAGGAATTTGAGGGGTAGAAGGGTTTATACCCAGCTTTATTCTCAAGGTGGCAGGTTGGGTGCTAGAATCATGTCTGCCTCTGACAAGTTCACAATCTACATCATTCTCTGCCTCTGGGCAGAGCACTAGGCGGAGCTCTTTATATAGTAACACCCACAATAATGGCTCATTGCCAACAGGTATGTAAGCATTAGCCCAGCAGTAGGCCAATTACATCATCAAGTAGATTAGGATTAGGTGAGGATCTTGGCCATAGAAACTTCCTTTTTCCCTACACCATGAGAAGGAAGAAATTCGGGGTATTGTTTTACTGGTGGACGATATTTTTAACTCTTATGTAACAGTGATTTGAGGAAAAGACATCTAGTTCAGCTCAGGACCTGAAAGTCAGACCAGGGAACAGGAAGGTGTTCAGAGAAAGTGCTTGTCTGACCCAGGCCCTGTTCCTGACATACACACTTCCTTAGTTAATAAGAGTAGGACATCAGAGACATAGCTGGAGGGTGTGCAGCCTTATTAGAGAATTCTTAGAAAGATCATGGAACAAAGTTAAGCCATTCCATCTATACACTTGAGGGATAAACAGTGATTTTTTTTCCCATGCAGTATTCTAGTTCCTTAAAGACATTCAATTAAGGAAAAACAATAAGTATTACATTATTGTGTTTCTTGTGTTAATGCTCCATTTGGCAGACTCCAGAGATAATAGGTCTTCTGGAGTGCAACTGTGAAAAAACTCAATGTTCTAGAGAAAAATATTAAATACGCAAGTGTCTTGCCAATGGGTTTTAGCCCCAGACAAGTTCACTGTGGATTCAGTGAGTCCACAAAGAAATAACAGTGGGGAGGCGGAGCCAAGATGGAGGCATGAGTAGGACAGTGGGAATCTCCTCCCAAAAACATATATATTTTTGAAAACACAACAAATACAACTAATCCTAAAAGAGAGACCAGAAGACAAAGGACAACAGCCAGACTACATCCACACGTGCAAGAACCCAGCACCTGGTGAAAGGGATAAGATACAAGCCCCGGCCCAGCGGGACCCGAAGCCCCTCACCCCAGCTCCCGGTGGGAGGAGAGGAGTCGGAGCAGGGAGGGAGAGGGAGCCCAGGACTGCTTAACACCCAGCCCTAGCCATCCGCACCAGAGCACAGACACACAGTGCATGCGTGGAGAGCTGGAAACTAGGGAAACAGGACAGCAAGAACTTTGAGCGGGTCCTGAAGCTGGCACCCCTGTGACAAAGAAAAGCGAGTGCTTTTTGGAAGTCTTAAAGGGACAGGGATGCCACAGCTGGATGGAAGCATTCTGGGTCACAGTCCAGCAGCTGGAAATTCCAGGGAACTCCAGGTGCACTAACCCCCTGGACAACAGCTCTGAGACCCCTCACAGAGGTAAACAGCCAAACAGCCCCCCGTCCATTACCCCTGTGGGGCCCCACCATAGCAGAGCAGGGGCCTGAGGCTGGCCACGCCCACAGCAAGGGAGCTTCCTCCATACCAGCCCGGCAGGATACAGAGAACCAATCTACACGTGATTGCCCAACACAAACCACTAGGGGTCAGAGTTGTCCCAGTAAAGAGGCCAGGAGCAAGTGGAAAGCCTTAGCTCTCCCAGCTGACAGAAAGTCAATAGCTCACCACTGTACCTATCAACATAAAAAGGCAAAAAAATTTGATCCAGACAAGACTAACCCAGACAGCATCAACATCTGCTACATCTTCCCCTGAGAAGGAACCCGGGGAGATAGATTTAACCAGTCTTCCTGAAAAAGAATTCAAAACAAAAGTCATAACCATGCTGAAGGACTTGCAGAGAAATATGCAAGAACTAAGGAGGGAGAATACAGAAATAAAACAAGCTCTGGAAGGACTTCAAAACAGAATGGACGAGATGCAAGAGACCATTAATTGACTAGAAAACAGAGAACAGGAACACAGAGAAGCTGATGCAGAGAGAGATAAAAGGATCTCCAGGAATGAAAGAATTGTAAGAGAACTGAGTGACCAATCAAACCAGAACAAGATCCGCATTATAGGGGTACCAGAAGAAGAAGAGAGAGAAAAAGGGATAGAAAGTGTCTTTGAAGAAATAATTGCTGAAAACTTCCCCAAACTAGGGGAGGAAATGGCCTCTCAGACCACAGAGGTACACAGAACTCCCATGACAAGGGATCCAAGGAGGGCAACACCAAGATACATAATAATTAAAATGGCAAAGATCAAAGACAAGGACAAAGTATTAAAGGCAGCCAGAGAAAAATAAAAGGTCACCTACAAAGGAAAACCCATCAGGCTATCATCAGACTTCTCAACAGAAACCCTACAGGCCAGAAGAGAATGGCATGATATACTTAATGCAATGAAACAGAAGGGCTCGAACCAAGACTACTCTATCCAGCACGATTATCATTTAAATATGAAGGTGGGATTAAACAATTCCCAGACAAGCAAAAGTTGAGGGAATTTGCCTCCCACAAACCACCTCTACAGAGCATCTTACAGGGACTGCTCTAGATGGGAGCACTTCTAGAAAGAGCACAGAACAAAACACCCAACATATGAAGAAGGGAGGAGGAGGAATAAGAAGGGAGAGAAATAAAGAATCATCAGACCGTGTTTATAATAGGTCAATAAGCGAGTTAAGTTAGACAGTAAGATAGTAAAGAAACTAACCTTGAATCTTTGCTAACCACAGACTTAAAGCCTGCACTGGCAATAAGTACATACCTTTCAATAATCACCCTAAATGTAAATGGACTGGATGCACCAATCAAAAGACACGGAGTAATAGAATGGATAAAAAAGCAAGACCCATCCATATGCTGCTTACAAGAGACTCACCTCAAACCCAAAGACATGCACAGACTTAAAGTCAAGGGATGGAAAAAAATATTTCATGCAAACAACAGAGAGAAAAAAGCAGTTGTTGCAATACTAGTATCAGACAAAATAGACGTCAAAATTAAGAGTAACAAAAGATAAAGAAGGACATTACATAATGATAAAGGGCTCAATCCAACAAGAGGATATAACCATTATAAATATATATGCACCCAACACAGGAGCACCAACATACCTGAAACAAATATTAACAGAACTAAAGGAGGAAATAGAATGCAATGCATTCATTCTAGGAGACTTCAACACACCACTCACTCCAGAGGACAGATCACCAGACAGAAAATAAGTAAGGACACAGAGGCACTGAACAACACAGTAGAGCAGATGGACCTAATAGACATCTATAGAACTCTACATCCAAAAGTAACAGGATATACATTCTTCTCAAGTGCACATGGAACATTCTCCAGAATAGACCACATACTAGGCCACAAAAAGAGCCTCAGAAAATTCCAAAAGATTGAAATCCTACCAACCAACTTTTCAGACCACAAAGGCATAAAACTAGATGTAAACTCTACAAAGAAAGCAAAGAGGCTCACAAACACATGGAGGCTTAACAACACGCTCCTAAATAATCAATGGATCAATGACCAAATCAAAACGGGGATCCAGCAATATATGGAAACAACTGACAACAGCAACACAAAGCCCCAACTACTGTGGGATACAGCAAAAGCAGTCTTAAGAGAAAAGTATATACCAATCCAGGTATATTTAAAGAAGGAAGAACAATCCCAAATGAATGGTCAAATGTCACAATTATCGAAATTGGAAAAAGAAGAACAAATGAGGCCTAAGGTCAGCAGATGGAGGGACATAATAAAGATCAGAGAAGAAATAAATAAAATTGAGAAGAATAAAACAATAGCAAAAATCAATGAAACCAAGAGCTGGTTCTTTGAGAAAATATTAAGAGGAAAAGAGAATCAACACACATCAATAGAATCAGAAACGAGAAAGGAAAAATCACAACGGACCCCACGGAAATACAAAGAATTATTAGAGAGTACTATGAAAACCTATATGCTAACAAGCTGGGAAACCTAAGAGAAATGGACAGCTTCCTAGAAAAATACAACCTTCCAAGACTGACCCAGAAAGAAACAGAAAATCTAAACAGACCAATTACCAGCAACGAAATTGAAGCGGTAATAAAAAAACTACCAAAGAACAAAACCCCCGGGCCAGATGGATTTACATCGAAATTTTATCAGACATACAGAGAAGACATAATACCCATTCTCCTTAAAATTTTCCAAAAAATAGAAGAGGAGGGAATACTCCCAAACTCATTCTATGAAGCCAACATCACCCTAATACCAAAATCAGGTAAAAGACCCCACCAAAAAAGAAAACTACAGGCCAATATCCCTGATGAACATAGATGCAAAAATACTCAACAAAATATTAGCAAACCAAATTCAAAAATACATCAAAAGGATCATACACCATGACCAAGTGGGATTCATCCCAGGGATGCAAGGATGGTACAACATTCGAAAATCCATCAACATCATCCACCACATTAACAAAAAGAAAGACAAAAACTACATGATCATCTCCATAGATGCTAAAAAAGCATTCAATAAAATTCAACATCCATTCATGATAAAAACTCTCAACAAAATGGGTATAGAGGGCAAGTACCTCAACATAATAAAGGCCATATATGATAAACCCACAGCTAACATCATACTGAACAGCGAGAGGCTGTAAGCTTTTCCTCTGAGATCGGGAACAAGACAGGGATGCCCACTATCCCCACTGTTATTCAACATAGTCCTGGAGGTCCTAGCCACGGCAATTAGACAAAACAAAGAAATACAAGGAATCCAGATTGGTAAAGAAGAAGTTAAACTGTCACTATTTGCAGATGACATGATATTGTACATAAAAAACCCTGAAGACTCCACTCTGAAACTACTAGAGCTAATATCGGAATTCAGCAAAGTTGTAGGATACAAAATTAACATACAGAAATCTGTGGCTTTCCTATATACTAACAATAAACTAATAGAAAGAGAAATCAGGAAGACAATTCCATTCACAACAGCATCAAAAAGAATAAAATACCTAGGAACAAACCTAACCAAGGAAGTGAAAGACCTATACTCTGAAAACTACAAGATACTCTTAAGAGAAATTAGAGAAGTCACTAACAAATGGAAACTCATCCCATGCTCTTGGCTAGGAAGAATTAATATTGTCAAAATGGCCATCCTTCCCAAAGCAATATACAGATTTGATGCAATCCCTATCAAATTACCAATAGCATTCTTCAAATGAACTGGAACAAATAGTTCAAAAATTCATATGGAAACACCAAAGACCCCGAATAGCTAAAGCAATCCTGAGAAGGAAGAATAAAGTGGGGGGGATCTCACTCCCCAATTTCAAGCTCTACTACAAAGCCACAGTAATCAAGACAATTTGATACTGGCACAAGAACAGAGCCACAGACCAATGGAACAGAATAGATGTATCCTACAGTATGGGAGAATATATTCGAAAATGACAGATCCAACAAAGTGTTGACATCCAAAATATATAAAGAGCTCACACACCTCAACAGAAAAAAAGCAAATAATCTAATTAAAAAATGGGCAGAGGAGCTGAATAGACAGTTCTCTAAAGAAGAAATTCAGATGGCCAACAGACACATGAAAAGATGCTCCACATCACTTGTCATCAGAGAAATGCAAATTAAAACCACAATGAGATATCACCTCACACCAGTAAGGATCACCACCATCCAAAAGACAAACAACAACAAATGTTGGTGAGGTTGTGGAGAAAGGGGAACCCTCCTACACTGCTGGTGGGAATGTAAGTTAGTTCAAGCATTGTGGAAAGCAGTATGGAGGTTCCTCAAAATGCTCAAAATAGAAATACCATTTGACCCAGGAATTCCACTTCTAGGAATTTACCCTAAGAATGCAGCACTCCAGGTTGAAAAAGACAGATGCACCCCTATGTTTATCGCTGTACTATTTACAATAGCCAAGATATGGAAGCAACCTAAATGTCCATCAGTAGATGAATGGATAAAGAAGATGTGGTACATATACACAATGGAATATTACTCAGCCATAAGAAAAAAACAAATCCTACCATTCGCAACAACATGGATGGAGCTAGAGGGTATTATGCTCAGTGAAATAAGCCAGGCAGAGAAAGACAAGTACCAAACGATTTCACTCATTTGTGGAGTATAAGAACAAAAGAAAACTGAAGGAACAAAACAGCAGCAGAAGCACAGAACCCAAGAATGGACTAATAGTTACCAAAGGGAAAGTGACTGGGGAGGACGGGTGGGAAGGGAGGGATAAGGGCAGGAAGAAAAGAAAGGGGGCATTACGATTAGCATGTATAGTGTTGGGGGGGGCACGGAGAGGGCTGTGCAACACAGAGAAGACAAGTAGTGATTTTACAGCATCTTACTATGTTGTTGGACAGTGACTGTGAACAGGGATGGGGGGACTTGGTGAAGGGGGGAGCCTAGTAAACATAATGTCCTTCATGTAATTGTAGATTATTGATACCAAAAAATAATAATAATAATAATAAAAGTAATAATAGCAAAAAAAAAAAAAACCAAAAATAAATAACAGTGGAACATTCTTGAGGTGAAAGGGTTATACCCATCTTTATTCCCACAGTGGCAGGTCGTTCACTAGAATCCTGTCCACTCAGAGAGCATCTGCATGCAGCAAGCCAGTCTCTGCCTCTGGGCCTCTCTCCCCCGCAACCGTCTTGTCTTTGTCCTTGGTGCTGCCACCACTCCAGCCTCTGCTGTATTCTCCTGCAGTCTTGCAGCAGTGCCACCATGTTTTCCAGAGCACTGGGTGGAGATCTTTATATAGAGTCAATAATGACATATTGCCCACACATATGTAGTGAGCTAGCCAACCAGGGCCAGGTGAGAATTCTGGCCACAGGAACCTTCACTTTATCCACAAATTATCAAATCACTTTTTACTGCTAACTACAAACTTATTGCTATACTTATTCTCTAGTTGTTTTTGTTTCCCTTTTCAAAAAATAATTTCCCCAAACAATATTCAGACAAGTTAGGAAGTTTTCAGCCTTTAAAGAAGGCAATTGAATAAAAAATAAATTAAATGTTAGAATTTTCTCATAAAAGACAAATATTATATACCTCTGGCCAAATTTTTTGCAGTGAATTCAAAGCATAGTGCCTCTCCTCCACTCAAATACAACAGTAGTATATAAAATAGCAAACCAAAACAATATAGATAGACTTAGAAACAAGGAAGGTATCTCCATGGACCAGGAGCACAACTGAAGCCACAGATGTGCTGGGCTCTGAGTCTGGAAGCAAACAGTTAAGAGTAGGGATTTAGCTCCTGCTGGGTACAGAGGACTAAAAGTCCCTCGGCAGAAATGATCAAGGAAGATAGTAGAAAAAGGAACACAGGGAGGACAGAACCAATTACCATAGGGAAAAAATAGACTAGGGAGCCATACCCAAATTTTTAAGCTGGATTATTTATCAAGATAGATTCCCTGGCCTCAAGGAAAGGGGACCTGGTGACATTTGACCAATTGGATTCAAAATAGCCATGCACCAATGAGTGCTATGTTGTCTCATCCTCTTTTCTTTTTTGCAATTGGGGAGTTTATTGCAGTTATCCTGTCCATGATTCATCATTGGGTGTTGGGTGTGTGGGAGGCAGTAAATGGTCTTTTTGGTTTTAGGGTTGAATCCAGATGTGACACAGATAATAAGGTCCTGGCTTTAGAGCTTGATGCGTTGATTGGATGAGACTTTTTGGGAATAATAGGGAAGGGCTGAGTAAACTGTGTGTAGGAGAAATGTAATAATTAAAACCGACAGGGTAGTCTATGGTAGATTTCATTATGATTCTCAATTGCTCACCCCTCCCTGCATCCATACCCATTGTCATGGGACTTTGCAGTTCCTCCCACTAGAGGCAGAGCACATTTGCCATCCTGATGATTCTGAACTTAGTATGTGTCTTGCTTTGGCCATAAGAATGTTGGCAGATGTCACATGATCAGGGACTTGAAATGTTCTAGCAAGGTTGGGCTTGGTCCTTTCACTTTTCCCATTGCCCTGGGTAGCCTGCTAGTCTCAGAATAATGTAATATGTCTGTGAAGCAAACTTGCCCTGAATTCACAGTCTGGAACCAAACCTAGTTGAGTCCAGCTGAGATTAGCCAAACTGTAATCAACACAAAGATGCATGATATGTAAATAATTGCTTTCTCTTATAATCCACTGATTTGGGGAATTTTTAGAAGAAGTGATATTGTGGCAACATGTGACTAAAATATTCTCTTACTGCACAGAAAAATAAATTTGAGACAGTTCAAAGATATACATACACAATGAAAAAATTTTAAATAACTAAGCAAAAATTAAGGAAAATATTTGAAGAATTTCCTGAAGAATTAACCAAAAGCACAAAGCATAAAAATTACTGATTAATTTTTCTACATTTAATTTTCAAATCCTGTTTAACAAAACATACCACATATTAAGGTAAATGGCAAAGCACAGACTGGGAGAAGATATTTGAAATGTGTATTGTTTATGCTCATTAACATATTGTTATCAGAAAATATATGGGAAACACACTATAAGAAAAGGTACACAAACAGTAGAAAAATAGGTAAAGTATATGAATAGGTTATTCACAGAAGAAGAAATCCAAATGGCCTATAGTCACATACAAAGATGTTAAATCTTGCTAGTAATCAAGGAAATATAAAATAAAATGGCAATGAGACTTTTCATACTTAACAGATTGTCAAAATTAAGCAAAATCAGACAATAGTAAGTCTTAGTGAGGATATAGAATGATGGGCTCTCATATAATTATGGTGGGAGCGTAAATTGACACAACCATTTTGGAGAATATTTGGTAGTGTCTAGTTGATAAGCAAGTCCAACATAATGTTCTTCCCTAGTATTAAATAACACTAGTACCAAACATATTTTCTGTCCCTGTGTTAGACAAGTCTGAGATTGAGATGGGCATACTTTTCTGTCTCTTTGTTAAGCAATATGTAGCTACTTGCTCCAGGAAATATTTTCTCCTGGAAGATAAGACTGTGAGGCTACAATAATAACTTACTTTTTAAGACTAATAGCCTGCTCATCAAGTCTAGCTTCAAGAACCTTGCCTCATAGTGCTTACCAATTCAAAGCTATTATGTCACAAATTGCCCAATTCAACTGCTGTGAAAGCTATACCTTGAAATCATGTAGCCCAGTTCCTAAAACCATATAATTACCATTATCTAATTTCCCCATTTTGAGGCACTATAAAGTTTCTGCCATGGTAGTGTTCTTCCTTATGGTAGTAGGCCCAAAAAACAACTTTGCTTGATCAACAGTGTTCCTTTTTTTCTTATCTGGAGGTATCTGAGGGGAGCTGATACTAGTAAAGTTGAAGATTTATATACTATATAATTAAGGAATTCCATTTCCAAGTATAACATAAACTGATATGGGTCAAACTATGAGTTTAGACTAGTGCAATAGGAAATCAATTTGGTGAATCACAACACACTTTTGCTTTTTTTACAGAGTAAAACAGATTGGATAGGAATGGACAAGAATGGAATGGAATAGAGTAAATGAATGGTAAATAATAAAAATAGTAAAGATCGTGTTCATTTCTAGTATACAGCTAAGTGTGTGTATGTGCATGAGTACATGTGTGTATCAAGCCACTGCCTTAAATAAACCCTTGCATATATATATAAGGAAACCTGTATATGCTTATTGCACAATAGTTATAATAAAAAAATAGTTACAATCTCAATGATCATCTAAAGTTAATAATACATGTGTGGTGAGTACTATACTGCAGTTAAAATGAATGAATCAGAATTCTATGCATCAACACAAATAAATCTCAAAAACATATTGAGTGAAAAGGCAAACTATATAATACACATATTTATAAATAAGAAAAACTACACTAAATATTTCTTGGGAATGAAATTATCCAGACAATATGATACAAAATTATAAAAATTGGAACAGTCAACACAAAATTCAGGGCAGTGGTTTTCTCTGAAAAAAATGGGAGTGAGAAAATGGGAAGCAAGGAATTGAGGATAGGGAGAGGAAGTGAGGAAAGGAAAGATATCAAGGAAGGATAACCAGGGGGCCTTGAGTGTCTTGGTACTTGGATTTCTTTAAAAAGATCTGACACAGGAGATTCAAGATGGTGGCATGAGAGGTGAGACAGAGAACTCCTTTCAAAACCACAAATAGTATGAAAATGTAGTTAATTGATACAACTAACCCTAAAACAGAAACAAGAAAGAAGGCTGAACCAGACTGCATACAGACCTCATGAACAGAGCAGACCTCATGAAACAGGGTAACATACGAAAGCTTTAATCCAGCAGGACCCAAGCCCTTCCCTAACCCCAGCTCACTGGCAGGAGGAAGAGAAAAGAAGCAGGGGATGGGGTGGAAGCCTAGAACTGCTGAACACCCAGCCCTGGAGGTCGGCTTTCAATAAAGTAGAAGGGCCTTGAACCAAGAATACTGTATCTGGCAAGGTTATCATTTAAATTTGAAGGAGGGATTAAACGATTTTCAGATAAGAAAAAATTGAGAGAATTTACCTCCCACAAATCACCTCTACAGTGCATTTTGGAGGGACTCCTATAGATGGAAGTATTCCTAAGGCTAAATAGATGTCACCCAAGGGATGGACAAAGAGTACAGAATATGATTCATAACATACAAAGAATGGAGGAGGAAGAAAAAGGAGGGAAAAAAAGAACCTTTAGGTTGTGCTTGTAATAGCATATGAAGGGAGTTAAATTAGACTGTTAGATAGTAAGGGAATTACCCTTCAACCTTTGGTAACCACGAATCTAAAGCCTGCAATGGCAATAAGTACATACCTATCCATAATCACCCTAAATGTAAATGGTCTGAATGCACCAATCAAAAGACAGAGTCACTGAATGGATAAAAAAAATAAGGCCCATCTATATGCTTCCTACAAGAGACTCACTTCAAACCCAAAGACATACACAGACTGAAAGTAAAGGGATGGAAAAAGATATTTCATGCAACTAATAGGGAGAAAAAAGCAGGAGTTGCAGTATTTGTATCAGACAAAATAGACTTCAAAACAAAGAAAGTAACAAGAGACAAAGAAGGACATTACATAATGATTAAGGGGTCAGTCCAACAAGAAGATATAACTATTATAAATATCTATGCTCCCAATACAGGAGCACTTACATATGTGAAACAAATGCCAACAGAATTAAAGGGGGAAATAGAATGCAATGTGTTCATTTTAGGAGACTTCAACACACAAATCACTCCAAAGAACAGATCAACCAGATAGAAAATATGGAAAGAGACAGAGGCACTAAAGAATGTATTAGAACAGATGGACCTAACGGACATCTACAGAACACTCTATCTAAAAGCAACAGGATTCACATTCTTCTCAAATGCACATGGAACATTTTCAAGAATAGATCATATACTAGGCCACAAAAAGAACCTCAGTAAATTAAAAAAGATTGAAATTGTACCAACCAGCTTCTCAGATCACAAAGGTATGAAACTAGAAATAAATTACACAAAGAAAATGAAGAAGCCCACAAACACATGGAGGCTTAATAACATGCTCCTAAATAATCAATGGATCAATGACCAAATAAAAACAGAGATCAAGCAATATATGGAGACAAATGACAACAATAATTCAACACTGCAAAATCTGTGTGAGTCCTACCTCAGGAAAGAAGAACAATCTCAAATAAATGGTCTAAACTCACAATTAATGAAACTAGAAAAGGAAGAACAAATGAGGCCCAAAGTCAGTAGAAGGAGGGACATAATAAAGATTAAAGCAGAAATAAATAAAATTGAGGAGAATAAAACAATAGAAAGAAGCAATGAAAGCAGGAGCTGATTCTTCAAGAAAATAAACAAAATAGATAAACCCCTTAGCTGGACTTATCAATAAAAAAAGAAAGTGTAAAAACATAAACAGAATCAGAAATGAGAAAGGAAAAATCACTATGGACACCACAGAAATACAAAGAATTATGAGAGAATACTATGAAAAACTATATGGTAACAAACTGGATAACCTAGAAGAAATGGACAACTTTCTAGAAAAATATAACCTTCCAAGGCTGACCAAGGAAGAAACAGAAAATCTGAACGGTCCGATTACCAGCAAAGAAATTGAATTGGTAATCAAAAAACTACCTAAGAACAAAACTCCTGGAGCAGATGGCTTCACTGCTGAATTTTATCAAACATTTAGTGAAGACCTAATACCCATTCTCCTTAAAGTTTTCCAAAAAGTAGAAGAGGAGGGAATATTCGCAAACTCATTCTACGAAGCCAACATCACTCTAATACCAAAACCAGGCAAAGACACCACAAAAAAAGAAAATTACAGACAAATATCCCTGATGAATATAGATGCAAAAATAATCAACAAAATATTAGCAAACTGAATACAAAAATACATTAAAAAGATCATCCATCATGATCAAGTAGTATTATTCATCACAGGGATGCAAGGATGGTACAACACTCAAAAATCCATCAACATCATCCACCACATCAACAAAAAGAAGGACAAAAACCACATGATCATCAACATAGATGCTTGCTCAAAAAGCATTTGACAAAATTAAACATCGATTTATGATAAAAACTCTCAACAAAATGAGTATACAGGGCAAGTACCTCAACATAATAAAGGCCATATGTGACAAACCCACAGCCAACATTATACTTAACAGTGAGAAGCTGAAAGCTTTTCCTTAAAGACTGGGAACAAGACAAGGATACCCACTCTCCCCACTTTTATTCAACATAGTTCTGGAGGTCCTAGCCACAGCAATTAGATGACACAAAGAAATAAAAGGCATCCAGACTGGCAAGGAAGAAGTCAAACTGTCCCTGTTTGCAGAAGACATGATACTGTACATAAAAAACCCTAAAGACTCCACTCTAAAACTACTAGATCTAATATCTGAATTCAGCAAAGTTGCAGGATACAAAATTAATACACAGAAATCTTGTTGCATTCCTATACACTAACGGTGAACTAGCAGAAAGAGAAATCAGGAAAACAATTCCATTCACAATAGCATCAAAAAGAATAAAATACCTAGGAATAAACCTAACCAAGGAAGTGAAAGACCTATACCCTGAAAACTACAAGACACCTTAAGAGAAATTAAAGAGGACACTAATAAATGGAAATTCATCCCGTGCTCTTGGCTAGGAAGAATTAATATTGTCAAAATGGCCATGCTGCCTAAAGCATTCTACAGATTCAATGCAATCCCTATCAAAATACCTACAGCATTCTTCAATGAACTAGAGCAAATAGTTCTAAAATTCATATGGAACAGCAAAAGATCCTGAATAGCCAAAGCAATCCTGAGAAGGAAGAATAAAGCAGGGGGAATTATGCTCCCTGACTTCAAGCTCTACTACAAAGCCACAGTAATCAAGACAATTCGGTACTGGCACAAGAACAGACCCATAGACCAGTGGAACAGAATTGAGAGCCCAGATATAAACCCAAGCATACATGGTCACTTAATATATGTTAAAGGATCCATGGATATACAATGAGGAAATGACAGCTTCTTTAACAGCTGGTGTTGGCAAAACTGGGCAGCTACATTTAAGAGAATGAAACTACATTATTGTCTAACCCCATATATAAAAGTAAACTCAAAATGGATCAAAGACCCGAATGTAACTCATGAAATCATAAAACTCTTAGAAAAAAATATAGGCAAAAATCTCTTGGACATAAACATGAGCAACTTCTTCATGAACCTGTCTCCCAGGGCAAGGGAAACAAAAGCAAAAATGAACAAGTGGGACTATATCAAACTGAAAAGCTTCTGTACAGCAAAGGACACCATCAGTAGAACAAAAAGACATCCTACAGTATGGGAGAATATATTCATGAATGACATGTCTGATAAGGGGTTGACATCCAAATTATATAAAGAGCTCACGCACCTTAACAAACAAAAAGCAAATAAGCCAATTAAAAAATGGGCAGAGTTGCTGAACAGACACTTCTTCAAAGAAGAAATTCAGATGGCCAACAGACACATGAAGAGATGCTCCACATCACTAATCTTCAGAGAAATGTAAATTAAAACCACAATGAGATATCACCTCACCCCAGTTAGGATGGCCACCATCCAAAAGACAAGCAACAACACATGTTGGCGAGGATGTGGAGAAAGGGGAACCCTCCTACACTACTGGTGGGAATGTAAATTAGTTCAACCATTGTGGAAAGCAGTATGGAGGTTCCTCAAAAAACTAAAAATAGAAATACCATTTGACCCAGGAATTCCACTCCTAGGAATTTACCCTAAGAATTCAGCAGTCCAGTTTGAAAAAGTCATATGCACCCCTATGTTTATCGCAGCACTATTTACAATAGCCAAGAAATGGAAGCAACCTATGTGTCTATCAGTAGATGAATGGATAAAGAAAAGGTGGTACATATACACAATGGAATATTATTCAGCCATAAGAAGAAAACAAATCCTACCATTTGCAACAACATAGATGGAGCTAGAGGGTCTTATGCTCAGTGAAATAAGCCAGGCGGAGAAAGACAAATATCAAATGATTTCACTCATCTGTGGAGTATAAGAACAAAGAAAAAACTGAAGGAACAAAACATCAGCAGACTCACAGAAGCCAAGAATAGATGAACAGTTACCAAAGGGAAAGGAACTGGGAAAGTTGGATGGGAAGGGAGGGATAAGGGGGAAAAAAGGGTATTACGATTAGCATACATAATGTAGCAGGGCGGTGGGATACTGGGAAGGCAGTATAACACAGAGAAGACAAGTAGTGATTCTATAGCATCTTGCTATGCTGATGGACAGTGACTATAATGGGGTATGTAGGGGGGACTTGATAATGGGGGGACTGTAGTAACCGTAATATTATTCATGTAATTGTACATTAATAATAGCAAAAAAAAACACCTCTAAGCAGCAACATGTTCCTCTTGGTCTTTCTGTTCAATGAGTAAGGATTTCCTTTTCTAAAATTTGAAAATAATTTAAAGGAGTTTTTTTGAAAATTTTTTGATTCAACAGTTAGCTACATTATTGATGCTCACCCCAAGTAGTGCAGTTACTATCAGCCAACACAGAAAGATGTGACAGAACTGTTGACAACATTCTTTTTTTTTTTTTTAGATAATTATTTTTTATTGAAGGGTAGTTGACGCACAGTATTACATTACATTAGTTTCAAGTGTACAACACAGTGATAAAACATTTATATACATAATTCTAGGTTCCAGCTATCACCCTACCAAGCTGTTACAATATCTTGACTATATTACTTATGCTATACATTACATCCCGGTTACTTATTATTTTACCATTGGAAGTCTGTCCTTTTTTTTTTTTTTTTGTGAGGGCATCTCTCATATTTATGGATCCAATGGTTGTTAACGACAATAAAATTCTGTATAGGGGAGTCAATGCTCAATGCACAATCATTAATCCACCCCAAGCCTAATTTTCATCAGTCTCCAATCTTCTGAGGAATAACAAACAAGTTCTTACATGGAGAACAAATTCTTACATAATGAATAAGTTACATAGTGAACAGCACAAGGGCAGTCATCACAGAAACTTTCGGTTTTGCTCATGCATTATGAACTATAAACAGTCACTTCAAATATGAATACTCATTTGGTTTACATACTTGATTTATATGTGGATACCACATTTCTCTCTTTATTATTATTATTTTTAATAAAATGCTGAAGTGGTAGGTAGACACAAGATAAAGGTAGAAAACATAGTTTAGTGTTGTAGGAGAGCAAATGTAGATGATCAGGTGTGTGCCTGTAGACTATGTGTTAATCCAAGCTAGACCAGGGCAATAAAACATCCACGGATGCAGAAGATTTCTCTCAGAACGGGGGGGGGGGGGTGAGGTTCTAAGCCTCACCTCTGTTGATCCCCAATTTCTCACCTGATGACCCCCCTGCGACTGTGCCTGTCTTAGGTTGTTCCTCCCTTGAGGAATCTTACCCGTCTCTGGCTAACCAGTCATCTTCCGGGGCCATACAGGGAAATGTGAAGTTGGTAAGTGAGAGGGAAGCCTTATTGTTTGAAATGGTTAGCTTTTAATTACTTTGCATATTTATGCCCTGTAGCTTCTATGCCCAGCATTTGTCTTGAGGTATCTTTACCACTTGGAAGAATTATGATACTCGGTAAATTTGATATGAAGCACGAATTCTATTTAAGGGTTGTAATTAGGAAGGAAGAAGAAAAGCTATAGAAGTAGCAGGTGGAAGAAAACATGGGAAGATTGATTATTTCTTTGACATATCTTCTTGTAGAGTAACTTCAGCATGTATAGGTTTTAAACTACTAATTAAATTGTGCACACACATTAACATAATAGGAGTATAGTTACATAACCAAAGCATACCTGTAATTACCAGCCATCTCCAGTGAAACCAAGAAAACCAGTTAGGCACCTTAGGCATTTGTGAAAACTTATCTATGATATGGTGGATATTGTCCAACTGAACTTGAACAGTCTGAGAGAAATCAGACAAATTAAAACAACCCATTCCTGGGGAATGTTCACATCCCTTATGTTCTTTTAACAGTAAATAGTCTGTAGTTGTAAGATGTTGGAGTGCTACAATTTGCACTTCTCCTAATTCTTGGTTGAGTTCCAACAGTATAGATCCAGTCAAATTTGTTGTTTTACTGTATGCACAGGCCAGCTTAGATATCTCCTTCATTCCCATGACGAGTCCAGGAGCTGGTGGGATAAGTGCATCTACAGCTGTAGCAGTGCGTGGATCTTTGTTGGGGTTTTTTGATGATCATCTTCTGGCATGAGTCTTCCAGAGAGTGCTGATGTTGGAAGTTCTCTTTCATATCGTATCTTAGTTCATTTTCGGGGTAGCCCAATTAGGCTTTGATCTTCTATATAAACGCAAACAGACCCTTTGCCTACACTTTTATATGCCCTTTATACCCTTGTGTAGAACTCATTGGAGGTTACCACACAGGAACTGCCCTTTTTTTGTTGTTTCGTTTTGTTTTGTTTTGTTTTTGGTATCACTAATCTACACTTACATGACGAATATTATGTTTACTAGGCTCTCCCCTATACCAGGTCTCCCCTATAAACCCCTTTACAGTCACTGTCCATCAGCATAGCAAAATGTTGTAGAATCACTACTTGCCTTCTCTGTGTTGTACAGCCCTCCCCTTTCTCCCACCCCCCCATGCATGTTAATCTTAATACCCCCTACTTCTCCCCCCCTTATCCCTCCCTACCAACCCATCCTCCCCAGTCCCTTTCCCTTTGGTACCTGTTAGTCCATTCTTGAGTTCTGTGATTCTCCTGCTGTTTTGTTCCTTCAGTTTTTCCTTTGTTCTTACATTCCACAGATAAGTGAAATCATTTGGTATTTCTCTTTCTCTGCTTGGCTTGTTTCACTGAGCATAATACCCTCCAGCTCCATCCACGTTGCTGCAAATGATTGGATTTGCCCTTTTCTTATGGCTGAGTAGTATTCCATTGTGTATATGTACCACATCTTCTTTATCCATTCATCTATCGATGGAAATTTAGGTTGCTTCCAATTCTTGGCTATTGTAAATAGTGCTGTGATAAACATAGGGGTGCACTGATCTTTCTCATACTTGATTGCTGCATTCTTAGGGTAAATTCCTAGGAGTGCAATTCCTGGGTCAAATGGTAAGTCTGTTTTGAGCATTTTGATGTACCTCCATACTGCTTTCCACAATGGTTGAACTAACTTACATTCCCACCAGCAGTGTAGGAGGGTTCCCCTTTCTCCACAGCCTCGCCAACATTTGTTGTTGTTTGTCTTTTGGATGGCAGCCATCCTTACTGGTGTGAGGTGATACCTCATTGTAGTTTTAATTTGCATTTCTCTGATAATTAGCGATGTGGAGCATCTTTTCATGTGTCTGTTGGCCATCTGTATTTCTGTTTTGGAGAACTGTCTGTTCAGTTCCTCTGCCCATTTTTTAATTGGGTTGTTTGGTTTTTGTTTGTGGAGGCGTGTGAGCTCTTTATATATTCTGGACGTCAAGCCTTTATCGGATGTGTCATTTTCAAATATATTCTCCCATACTGTAGGGTTCCTTTTTGTTCTATTGATGGTGTCTTTTGCTGTACAGAAGCTTTTCAGCTTAATATAGTCCCACTTGTTCATTTTTGCTGTTGTTTTCCTTGCCTGGGGAGATATGTTCAAGAAGAGGTCACTCATGTTTATGTCTAAGAGGTTTTTGCCTATGTTTTCTTCCAAGAGTTTAATGGTTTCATGACTTACATTCAGGTCTTTGATCCATTTTGAGTTTACTTTTGTATATGGGGTTAGACAATGGTCCAGTTTCATTCTCCTACATGTAGCTGTCCAGTTTTGCCAGCACCACCTGTTGAAGAGACTGTCATTTCGCCATTGTATGTCCATGGCTCCTTTATCAAATATTAATTGACCATATATGTCTGGGTTAATGTCTGGATTCTCTAGTCTGTTCCATTGGTCTGTGGCTCTGCTCCTGTGCCAGTACCAAATTGTCTTGATTACTATGGCTTTATAGTAGAGCTTGAAGTTGGGGAGTGAGATCCCCCCTACTTTATTCTTCTTTCTCAGGATTGCTTTGGCTATTCGGGGTCTTTGGTGTTTCCATATGAATTTTTGAATTATTTGTTCCATTTCATTGAAGAATGTTGCTGGTAGTTTCATAGGGATTGCATCAAATCTGTATATTGCTTTGGGCAGGATGGCCATTTTGATGATATTAATTCTTCCTAGCCACGACCATGGGATGAGTTTCCATCTGTTAGTGTCTCCTTTAATTTCTCTTAAGAGTGACTTGTAGTTTTCAGTGTAAGTCTTTCACTTCTTTGGTTAGGTTTATTCCTAGGTATTTTATTTTTTTTTCATGCAATTGTGAATGGAGTTGTTTTCCTGATTTCTCTTTCTGTTGGTTCGTTGTTAGTATATAGGAAAGCCACAGATTTCTGTGTGTTGATTTTGTATCCTGCAACTTTGCTGTATTCCGATATCAGTTCTAGTAGTTTTGGGGTGGAGTCTTTAGGGTTTTTTATGTACAGTATCATGTCATCTGCAAATAGTGACAGTTTAACTTCTTCTTTACCAATCTGGAATCCTTGTATTTCTTTGTTTTGTCTGATTGCCGTGGCTAGGACCTCCAGTACTATGTTAAATAACAGTGGGGAGAGTGGGCATCCCTGTCTAGTACCCGATCTCAGAGGAAATGCTTTCAGCTTCTCGCTGTTCAATATAATGTTGGCTGTGGGTTTATCATAGATGGCCTTTATTATGTTGAGGTACTTGCCCTCTATTCCCATTTTGCTGAGAGTTTTTATCATGAATGGATGTTGAACTTTGTCAAATGCTTTTTCAGCATCTATGGAGATGATCATGTGGTTTTTGTCTTTCTTTTTGTTGATGTGGTGGATGATGTTGATGGACTTTCGAATGTTGTACCATCCTTGCATCCCTGGGATGAATCCCACTTGGTCATGGTGTATGATCCTTTTGATGTAGTTTTGAATTCGGTTTGCTAATATTTTGTTGAGTATTTTTGCATCTACGTTCATCAGGGATATTGGCCTGTAGTTTTCTTTTTTGGTGGGGTCTTTGCCTGGCTTTGGTATTAGGGTGATGTTAGCTTCATAGAATGAGTTTGGGAGTATCCCCTCCTCCTCTATTTTTTGGAAAACTTTAAGGAGTATGGGTATTATGTCTTCCCTGTATGTCTGATAAAATTCCGATTTAAATCCATCTGGCCCGGGGGTTTTGTTCTTTGGTAGTTTTTTTATTACCACTTCCATTTCGTTGCTGGTAATTGGTCTGTTTAGATTTTCTGTTTCTTTCTGGGTCAGTCTTGGAAGGTTGTATTTTTCTAGGAAGTTGTCCATGTCTCCTAGGTTTCCCAGCTTGTTAGCATATGGGTTTTCATAGTATTCTCTAATAATTCTTTGTATTTCTGTGGGGTCCATCATGATTTTTCCTTTCTCGTTTCTGATACTGTTGATTTGTGTTGATCCTCTCTTCTTCTTAATAAGTCTGGCTAGAGGCTTATCTATTTTGTTTATTTTCTCGAAGAAGCAGCTCTTGGTTTCATTGATTTTTGCTATTGTTTTATTCTTCTCAATTTTATTTATTTCTTCTCTGATCTTTATTATGTCCCTCCTTCTGCTGACCTTAGGCCTCATCTGTTCTTCTTTTTCCAATTTCGATAATTGTGACATTAGACCATTCATTTGGGATTGCTCTTCCTTTTTTAAATATGCTTGGATTGCTATATACTTTCCTCTTAAGACTGCTTTTGCTGTGTCCCACAGAAGTTGGGGCTCAGTGTTGTTGTTGTCATTTGTTTCCATATATTGCTGGATCTCCATTTTGATTTGGTCATTGATCCATTGATTATTTAGGAGCGTGTTGTTAAGCCTCCATGTGTTTGTGAGCCTCTTTGCTTTCTTTGTAGAGTTTATATCTAGTTTTATGCCTTTGTGGTCTGAAAAGTTGGTTGGTAGGATTTCAATCTTTTGGAATTTTCTGAGGCTCATTTTGTGGCCTAGTATGTGGTCTATTCTGGAGAATGTTCCATGTGCACTTGAGAAGAATGTATATCCTGTTGCTTTTGGATATAGAGTTCTGTAGATGTCTATTAGGTCCATCTGCTCTACTGTGTTTTTCAGTGCTTCCGTGTCCTTACTTATTTTCTGCCCGGTGGATCTATCCTTTGGGGTGAGTGGTGTGTTGAAGTCTCCTAGAATGAATGCATTGCAGTCTATATCCCCCTTTAGTTCTGTTAGTATTTGTTTCACATATGCTGGTGCTCCTGTGTTGGGTGCATATATATTTAGAATGGTTATATCCTCTTGTTGGACTGAGCTCTTTATCATTATGTAGTGTCCTTCTTTATCTCTTGTTACTTTCTTTGTTTTGAAGTCTATTTTGTCTGATATTAGTACTGCAACCCCTGCTTTCTTCTCACTGTTGTTTGCTTGAAATATGTTTTTCCATCCCTTGACTTTTAGTCTGTACATGTCTTTGGGTTTGAGGTGAGTTTCTTGTAAGCAGCATATAGATGGGTCTTGCTTTTTTATCCATTCTGTTACTCTGTGTCTTTTGATTGGTGCATTCATCCCATTAACATTTAGGGTGACTATTGAAAGATATGTACTTATTGCCATTGCAGGCTTTAAATTCGTGGTTACCAAAGGTTCAAGGTTAGCCTCTTTAGTATCTTACTGCCTAACTTAGCTCGCTTATTGAGCTGTTATATACACTGTCTGGAGATTCTTTTCTTCTCTCCCTTCTTATTCCTCCTCCTCGATTCTTCATATGTTGGGTGTTTTGTGCTGTGCTCTTTCTAGGAGTGCTCCCGTCTAGAGCAGTCCCTGTAAGATGTTCTGTAGAGGTGGTTTGTGGGAAGCAAATTCCCTCAGCTTTTGTTTGTCTGGGAATTGTTTAATCCCACCGTCATGTTTTAATGATAGTCATGCTGGATACAGTATCCTTGGTTCAAGGCCCTTCTGTTTCATTGTATTAAATATATCATGCCATTCTCTTGTGGCCTGTAGGGTTTCTGTCGAGAAGTCTGATGTTAGCCTGATGGGTTTTCCTTTATAGGTGACCTTTTTCTCTCTAGCTGCCTTTAAAACTCTTTCCTTGTCCTTGATCTTTGCCATTTTAATTATTATGTGTCTTGGTGTTGTCCTTCTTGGATCCTTTATGTTTGGGGTTCTGTGTATTTCCGTGGTCTGTTCAATTATTTCCTCCCCCAGTATGGGGAAGTTTTCAGCAATTATTTCTTCTAAGATACTTTCCATCTCTTTTCCTCTCTCTTCTTCTTCTGGGATCCCTATAATATGGATATTGTTCCTTTTGGATTGGTCACACAGTTCTCTTAATATTGTTTCATTCCTGGAGATCCTTTTGTCTCTCTCTATGTCAGCTTCTATGCGTTCCTGTTCTCTGATTTCAATTCCATCAATGGCCTCTTGCATTCTATCCATTCTGCTTATAAACCCTTCCAGAGTTTGTTTCATTTCTGCGATCTCCTTTCTGGCATCTGTGATCTCCCTCCGGACTTCATCCCATTTCTCTTGCGTATTTCTCTGCATCTCTGTCAGCATGTTTATGATTCTTATTTTGAATTCTTTTTCAGGAAGACTGGTTAGGTCTGTCTCCTTCTCTGGTGTTGTCTCTGTGATCTTTGTCTGCCTGTAGCTTTGCCTTTTCATGGTGATAGGAATAGTTTGCAGAGCTGGGACGAGTGACGGCTGGAAGTACTTCCCTTCTTGTTGGTTTGTGGCCCTCCTCTCCTGGGAGAACAGCGACCTCTAGTGGCTTGTGCTGTGCAGCTGCACGCAGACAGGGCTTCTGCTTCCTGCCCGGCTGCTATAGAGTTAATCTCCGCTGTTGCTGTGGGCGTGGCCTGGCTCGGGCAGCTACTCCAAAGTGGTGGAGTGGCGTTGGAGCAGGAGCTGCTGGGAGGCTATTTATCTCCGTAAGGGGCCTCCCTGCTCCCTGCTCCCTGCAGCCCAGGGGTTAGGGTGCCCAGAGATCCCCGGATTCCCTACCTCTGGATTAAGTGTCCCGCCCTGCCCCTTTAAGACTTCCAAAAAGCACCTGCCAAAACAAAACAACGACCACCAAAAAAAAAAAAAAAAAGGAAAAATTTTTAAATTAAAAAAAAATTTTTTTAATTAAAAAAAAAAGGTGGTCGCTCGTTTTTCTTTATTCTCCAGTGCCAGCCTCAGGCCTCTGCTCACCGGTCTTGCTGCCCAGTTTCCCTAGTATTGGGGTCCCTATCCCTTTAAGACTACCAAAAAGCGCTCACCAAAACAAAACAGCAAAAAAGCTAAAAAAAAAAAAAAAAAAAATGGGCGCTCGCTTTTCTGGTGTCCTCCTGCGCCAGGCCACCGGTGCCCACTCACTGTTCTTGCTGCCCTGTTTCCCTAGCATCCAGGGCCTCCTGCGCACGTACTGTGTCTGCACTCTGGCCGGGATGGCTGGGGCTGGGTGTTCGGCAGTCCTGGGCTCTGTCTCCCTCCCGCTCTGCCTGCTCTTCTCCCGCCGGGAGCTGGGGGGAGGGGCACTCGGCTCCCTTCCGGGACGGGGCTTGTATCTTACCCCCTTCGCGAGGTGCTGGGTTCTCTCAGGTGTGGATGTGGTCTGGATATTGTCCTGTGTCCTCTGGTCTTTATTCTAGGAAGGGTTGTCTTTGTTATATTTTCATAGATATATATTGTTTTGGGAGGAGATTTCTGCTGCTCTACTCATGCCGCCATCTTCCGCCCCTCTACAACATTCTTTATTGTACTAAAAGTAATAAATAGATTTTAAAAATGGTTTTGAAGTCCATACTTAAAAGTACAATGTAGGGCTTAATTCAATATAAATTGGAAGTATTTAATAGTAACAAAGGTAACAATGCTAATAGTAATACAGAATAGCCCTTATTAATTGGTTGCTATGTGCCAAGTATTCTACCAAACATTTTACAGTCACAAACTTATCTTTATAACAATCCTATGAAATGGGTAGTTATTACTTCCATTTTGTAACTGAAGAACTGAGGCTTGGAGAAATAATTTAGCCAGGATAGCAGAATCAGTGGTGGGGCATAGTGGAGTTTCAAGACTGTGTGGATAAACTCCGTCTTTTTATGTATGAGAGAACTGGGGGTCTTAGCAGGGCTGCATTGTTAACATGAGGATGTCCATTTGGCTCCAAGAAGATTACATTTGTCTCCCCAGGGAGAAAAAGGAACACTTGCCCAGACCTACAGCCCAGCTAAATCAACATTGGGTTCACAGCTTTTTCTTATGGATGAAAAAACTTAGGACCAGAAAGTCTGACTAACTTGTTCAAATTGGGCATTTAGTAAATAGCCAGGCTTATGTACAAGAACTCAAGTCTCTCTAGACTGTGAGCCTGATCTTCTTGACTGCAAATTTGGTTTTCTCTATCAATTATTTTTTCTTTAATTGAATTTAATTTGCTTTATTCTCCATATCTTCAGTTTTCATTAGAAATGGGTTCAGTCTCCCATTTAGACTCTAGGGCAAGTTCTTGTCAGAAAAATTCCAATTCTAATTAGATTTAATTGATCATTTTTCCATAAGGAGCTCACCAAGACAAACCTCTAATTTGATTAAGGGTTGGGGATTTCTCACCCATATGGGGGCTGTTTTGCTTTTCGGTCCGGTTTTTGGCAACAGTCATTAGTTGCCTTTCCACAGGTGGTGTGATGAATAGCATACAGAAACCTGGGTGAGGCAGACACTTTGACTTTTCCTATGGATGTGTGACAACATATCCAAGGACTTCTTTTATTCTTTCTTTCCTATAGAACATAACTTGCCTTGAAAATATAGCTGGAAAAAATGCAGAGATTGTCCCTTCAGGAAGTTTTAGTACTAATTAATATTAAATAGTAGAAAACAGATGCCACAAATACTCATGACCCTTTCCACCCTGTGCCCACCCCTCTGCTGTTTATTTGAAAATTGTCAGAAAATAGTCAGCTAACTGTCTTTTCCCCAGTCAATATTTGGGCACAATAACAGACATCTTACCCAAAGGTGTTTCTTTTTAAGAGATTTAAAAGTCCATGTATTGGGGAACATGGTTCACTTTCCTTCTAAGAAGATAATCCTCACTAATGCCACATTTCTTTGGCAGCTTCCATGAATGACATGAAGTTGTATATGACCATATTGGCTAGGACAGCCCACAAGACAACCTATGCCAGACCCACTAACAAACATTTTGAAAATGTTTCTGTACCCTCATTGGATTGTTCTCAAGCCTACCTATAAGGAAAGAGACCCAACTCACCTTAGTTGGGAGAGGATACACTATTGTCATCTTTTCTTATGGGAAGAAGTTTTTTAAGGAATTCAAGGTCTTTTTCCTCTTCACCCTTTTCTCTTTCACTTTCTCATCAATATCACCTCAGAAAACACGTATAAGCAGTCAGCTGGGATAGGATGTCTGTGTCGAGAAATCACAATGGACACATAATTCCCAAATCTTGCTACCTGGGCAGTGCACGTTGTGGAGTCTGCTTCTGTCATCTTCCTTGGTTGGTTCCACACACTTGCATGTTCACTTACCCCTGTCCCATCCCCAGGGTTTCCTTATGGTTTGTATGATTCAAACATAAGAAATTATCTGTGACAGTGGCACCTGCTTCCCTCTTCAAGTTATTTACCTGCCAGAGTATCACCTCCTTAAGATCAGTGCTCTACTAATCGTATTCTGGGTTTGTTTTAGAAAACCAAACATAATGTATCTGGGTCCTCATCATCCAGGAAGTGCCTCAGACTTCAAATGAAACTGCTAAGTCTATTAATAGAATAGTCACTACAATGGAACAGAATGAAAAGAGTCTAACTTCCTTTTCCCCCAGTTCATAAAAATCAAAAGCAGTAACACATGAAATGCCCTGTGACTCACTGCAGCTTCTGACTTCTGCTCCAGTCTTTTCCTGGGAGAGAGAAGCCTCCACATTTTTTGTGTGATCATCCAGAGCTTCATGCAAACCAGGAAGTGCATCTAAAGATGACCTCTTGGTGTCTGAGCCTTTGGAGTCCTATGCGATCCTTCTGTCACTGTGGGGACCTGAGGAGAGAGGGTGGCCTGGCTCTCTTTCTTCTCACCATCAGGGTCTCAAATGAGCATAAAGCAACCCCCAGTGAGGAGGAAGACATGTTGCTTAGTTCAGCACTAAGTCACAATCTGGCTGGTCTCACCTATGAATGAAGGAAGTAAACATCTATGCCCTGTGACTGCAAGAGTATTCGAGACCCCCCACATCCTCCTTGAATAATAAGTGACTGTTGAAACTCAGCCATCAGAGCTCTCCTGCTGCTGCTTAAGGTTATGGTTACTGTAATCATAACAGGGAAAAAATGAGGGAGTGGAGAGAACTAACATTTGAATGCCTACTTTGTGCCAGGACCATACTAAACCCATTAGAATTTATGTTCGCTGGATATTAAATTCTCACCGCTCTGGTCAGTAGATACTATCTCCTTCTAGAATGGAGAGAATTGGGACTCAAGGCCAATTAGTTAGTAAGTGGTGGATTAAAGATTTGAACCCAAACCTCCCTGACTCTGGAGTCCTTGAGAGAATATTTAGGAGAAATACACAAAAAAACGCCCTCTCTCATTCATAGTTTTGAGTGGAGAGGAATTAGCAGCACTTATGACTTGGAGAGGGTGAAAAGTGGGTTGATATCAGATAAAAGAAATACCTGGAGTAGCTGAAAACACCTCCTGGCCTCCTTGCAGTGTTGCTATGGAAGCTGGGTAGGGCTTCTCCCCACCAGGGTTTGCATCTCCTTTTCTGCCTGCTGCCTGATCCAAGTAAGGATGTTCTGAGGGAAAAACTAATGATGTGAAAAGAGCAAATCAAGCAAGAGCCTCTCTTTCCTAGTATGCTCCAGGTAACACCAGTGATACACAGGAGTTTCATAAATGTGGCATGAATTTGTGATAGAATAAACAGCTCACAGTTTGCCACTGTGCAACTGGGATTGACAGTTTAGCCAATCAAACATTTTTAGATTAGAACAGAACGGTGTCAGACGAGACTTGGAAAGTGCCTCATACATTTACATTTGTGTCACTATTCTGGTATGTTTTGAAGTTTGAAATAACAGATGTGGTTGGTCTCTTTAGTGGGGAAGACCCTGGACCTGGAAGGAGAAGTGTGAGTCCCAGCCCTGCCACTTATTAGCGCTGCAGGGTACAAGCCAGGCAAGGCTGTGAGCTCTGGCAAACTCCCAGCACCCCCCAGATCCCACGGGATGCTCACAGGTGTCACATCTCAGAGTTGGTCTTGACTTGAGGCCATGGAGCTGGGCTTTCATAGTCCCCAGACAGTCAGTTCTGGGCTAAGGGCTTTTAAGGAACTACTAAAAGAGAGAATAGATCTTAATCTGGGCTCTATCTCTTATCAGAGCTGTTACCATAGGGAACTTTTACCTAATCTCTTAGTTTCCCCATCTGTGATCACCATAGGCTAATTAGGCTTAAAGATATCAAATGTTTATCCAGTTCCTGGAACATAGTATGAACTCAGAATTGGTATTTTGAGCCTCAGTTTCCCTCCTTTGAAATATTGGACACAACAATGGAAATATACACCTGAATAGTATCATACATGATAAGGTAAATATTATTATTCCTTCAAGTTCTGATATCCTCTGAACTCACAGCCTTGACTACAATTCCTTATGTTTAAACAGTGCTCTGGGAGGTACTAAGAGACAGTTCTATGGGACCGGAGATGAAAGCAAATTAAGCTTGAGAGTGGAGTCTTGGTTCCTTCACCCAAATCTAGCAGAGCTTCAGACAAAGACCTTTGTCATTCTGAACCAGCCTGGGGTGTCTATTTTCTATGAATAAAAATAATGATGCATGACTTTTCCCTAAACCTTTCAGGTAGTCAGGTCTTGGAATTCCTCATGAATCATAAAAAGGAGAAGCTCATCATAATGAGCAAACCTTGAAGTTATCTGTTCTAGTCATTTGGTCCCTGTATACACTTTGAAATTTAAGGAAAACAGCTGCTTCTGGAAGCATATTTGGATGGAAGTCGGTTTATCAAGACAGTAGCAGTAATGAGGCCAGCGTTGAACACTGCACATGGGATGGGGCTGCCTCTGTATCTGTGTGCTTGGCAGCTGAAGAAATAGGAGCAGAGAACAGAAACAGCCTATGGTCAGAAGGTATCCAATAGCCACTGGGTCTGTATGAAAAGGTGCTGCAAACTATCTAAAATCACAAGTGCAAATGAAAAATTTTAATATCTGAATAAAAGTTCCAAAATATTGAATTATCTATATGCCTTAGTGGGAGAATCTCAATTCTGAAGGAAACCACTGTTTCCTCACTCATGATGTGTACAGCTTTGGGAATTTGATGGTGCAGATTATCTAGGGTTGACCTTAGAACAGGCCAATGTTCTATGACAAAGAGAAAGCATGGAGAGCAGTTTAAATGGCTCTTATCTCTCCCTGGAGCAGAGGTGGGAGACCCAACGTGGGTCTTACATACCCAATATATACAAAAAAGATGGCTATCTTAAAGGCTTGTTGAGTAACTGAGGTTCACCTTCACTCCTTGGGATGTAAAGTTCAAGGGCATCACCCATTTAACAGAATTCAGTGTGGCTGGACAGACTAGATATTTTTATAAACATCATTTCATCCCACTACTGCCTGAAGTAGGTTCTAGTAGAACAGGGTGAGGGTTACATATCTAGGAGCAATGAGCTCACCATTGTGGCTGAAACAAAGGTGGGAAAGTGGTATTTAAAAATGTAAAGAGAGTGGCCTAGAGAAAATTACAAATCATGTCAGACACAGAATTTCTGCTTTATCTTATTGGGGATCCTCTAAAGACTTTTAGGATGTGAACTGGAATAAAGGAAAGAGATTAATCTGACTTTGGCACATACAATAATTAGAAAGGATTGGCGGCTGAGGTTAGGAAGATTGGCTAGGAAATAGTTTGGATAAACAAGGTGGAGGGTGCATCGTTGAGTGGAAGGGAAAATGGAGATACATATTTACTGACTGGAGCTGGGGAGTAAGGGGTTTGCCTGGGCTGCCCCCAAGGAGATAAATACTCTCAGCCAGGAATATCCCATCCTGATGATTCCAAGAGAAGCTGAATGATTAAAAATATCCCCATTTCCCCATAGTACCATAACTGCCACCCCTAGAAAAATCCAGTTTCCTACTTGCCACTTCCTTTGCTTCCAGACTTCTGGAGAGAACACTTCTCCTTTATAATTGACTCCTTTAGAACCCCTACTCCCTGAAAGACAACAGCAGCTAGACTGTTCAGAGCTCAGAGAATCCATACCACTGAAAATAGGCAAATTAGTTAGTATTCATCTTAGACTTCTGTGATCAATGGTAGTGTATAAAGAAATTTTAATGTCAAAAGTAATGTATGGGAAATAAATCAATTTGATGTAAAGATTTGTATTTTTTTCAAATAACTTGCTCATGTTTAAAAGTAAAATATAAATTTGTAGCCAAAACATCCATTACTGAAATAAAAACAATAAGAAAAGAAAGAAAGTGCTTAGCATAATTCCTGGTTCATGGTAAAAGAAATGGCACCTACTGTTAATCATAATTTAGAGTGATTGCATGAAGAGAAAAGGTCTAACCTCTGTTAGACATATAAGACTAGAGCTCATGGGAGAATTGGGAGTTGGAATGGTGATTTGAAAGTCATTTACGTAGAGGGGATGGTAGAAATTGTGATTAGAGGTTTCCATACTTGCATGAAACTTGCGAGTTACGAAAGTAGAGCCTTCATACCCATATCTGTTGGGGATATGGAGGAATAGAGCAGGTACTTACACTCCAGGAGCTATTAGACAGGAGGAAGGCCCAAGACAATGTGAAGTCTTACAAGTCAAGGGAGAAAATGAAGCTGAAGGCCTCATTGGTTGAGAAACATAAGAGGCTGGAGAGGCCACAGGAGGGCCGTCCTAAGATGACTCAGGGTACTGTGATTTACGTCTTTGAATGGTGGGCCCTGGGAACTATGGCGTGATGTGCTCACAGGTAGTGAATCCAGAGCTCTAGCTGGCAAGACCTCTGCCATTGCTTAATCTTGTGTTTCCTGGGCCCTCAGTCCGAAACCATAAAATGTGTAGTATTTATTTAGTATTAGACCATGTTCTGAGGAAGCTTTTTCTGGATCTGTTTTGAGACCACAGAATTGAAAACGTTTTTGAGATGAAATGCTAGCCCTGTACTCAGGTTGGCCTGTCATTCTTTCCATTTAAAGCCACTGGTAATATGGTTGCAAGATGTATTTTGCCCATTTTTAAAAAGCCATTTTCTACTTTCTACTTTCCAACCACCAGAATATGTTGGGAGTGTCATAATTGTTTTTCTCTTTGGAATTTTAGAAAATATTGTTTTTATAATAGAAATAGCATTTCTTTAATTTTTTTCTTTTTTTAATCGCCAACGGCTGCCATACCAAACCACGACTTGGCTCATTATATTTCCAATTCTAGCTTGTGCTAGAATTTCTGGCAAATGAGTGTTGTAGGACTGCCCGAAGTATTTCTGAGAAGGTTAATCTCAGAGGCTAGTCAGATGAAAGACTAAAAAATGAAAATGGATTTAAATGCATTAATTTAGGTAAAGCATTAGAATAGGGTCTTGCACAGAGTATTCAAGATGACGCAGCATCACAAGTTGGAATGGACCAAGAAAGTCCACCTATCCTTATAATAGGACAAGTGCTCCCTAAGGATCCCAAACAAATGATTATTAGAGTTCAGTAGATTTCTAGAAAGCTGTTAAAGGTGACTGCACCATGGGCGATAGGCTAAGTGGGTAAAGGGATTGGCCAAGTGGCAACTGGGTAAGCTTACCTACAAAATGTATCATGGAGTGGGAGGTGAAGGAGTTTAAGGTTATTAAAACCTAGTTGTGGAATCCACATACTTTGAAAGTGGTCTGACCATAATTGAAATATAAAGGTTGGAATTAACATAGAAAGAAAATATTGAGACCCTGAAAAGAACATGATGTTCGGGCATTTAAAAGTTGTCGAAAATGTGGAGGGAGAAATATAAGTGAGCCTCTACTCAGAATTCTATCTGTTTCTCTTCATTAAATTGCTTTCAAGGTCTCCAAGTTCTCTTGCAATTGGAACACTTACAGATAAATAATCTGGTTTCTGAAGATCTGTCAGTAAATATTTGAACACCTATTTGTACATGAATTTGCTCTGAGACATATGAAAAATCACTATGATAGAAGTTTTTTGTGTCAATCATGAACTTCTCTATCATTTAGATCATTGCCAGAGGTAGAAAGAATGCATCCCAGGATGTCAGATAGAGGGCAGATAGGGTGCCCTCCCAAAACTTATGTGTTAACCAATGAAAGAATATGTCTAAGTGTCTCAGAAGAGAGTTGGGAGTATGAAATAAAAGTTGAATAAAGATGATAGGAACAGAGAAAGAGAAGATGGGTGTTTTGGAGTTAGTGAAACTTGCCCGCAGCAAGATATGACTTAGACTCTAAAAATGTTAGTGATGAGAAAATGAAACACAGCTTCCAGCAAACCTAGTCCACTCCTTACCTGTAACTCTGGCCTCAAAGAGCCCATTCCCTGGGTAAAGCCTCACAAAAAAAACAGCCAGTTCTAGTGGGGAGTGGTCATAGCTTATCCCTTTGAAACAACCCTTAACTTCATCATCACCATCCATCTTCCTAATGGATAGGAAAAGATTTTTTAAAAAAACAACAACAAAGAGGGTTATGGGCATATTTTTAGACCTGCCAAATATAGAGGTAAGAATATCCAAAGAGCCCTTAGGACAGACAGGAAAAGGAAAGCATATTTAATGAAGATGGATACTCATGTCAAGAATTTGGAAGATGAGGTTGCAAAAGTAGGTCAGGACTTAATTATAGTGGACCATGAAAGCTCAGAGTTTCTCCTCTTGGCATGGGCGGGAATGAAAGATTGGTGAAACTGAGGGAGGATAAAATATTAAAATATATATTTCAAAAGACTACTCCCATGGTTGGTAATGAGTAGGGTGGACCACAGTAGGTAGAAAGACTTGAGATGAGAAGAAAGAACACAGGTTGTTCTTGCCATGGGTTATGCACAAAGCCCTGAATTCCATAGTACCATGAGGTTGGGAATCACAGGGGTTTTCTTTTATTTTTTTCCCTTTTTATTATGGAAAGGATTCAATATACATAATGATAGAGAAAATAGTACAGTGACCTCCCAGGTATCTACCATCCAACTTCAACAGTATTTTGTTAATCTTGTTTCATTTATCTCCCCCACAACTGTTTTTACATGTTTAACCTTTTCTTTTGGAATAATTTCAGATGTACAGAAAAATTGCAAAAATAATACCAGAAGTTCCCATATACCCTTCTTCCAAATTTCCCAAATGTTAACTTTCTGCTACATTTGCTTTAATTTTGCTCTTCCTTCCCTTCCCTCTTCGTCTCTCTCTTTCGCTTTCATACTGATGCTCCTGTTGTCTCAAATGTAGCCAGTAGGAGCCCCTGCAAGCTGGATCCTAAGTCCTTCCAACATTTCTCCATCATTCTTTGAGCACTTCTTTCTTTTTAACACAATACAATGTTTCAGGCGCATGTTGTACCTTCCACCCCACCAGCCCTGAATCAAACATTCTCTAAGGCCCCTGTTACTTTAAGTGAAGAATGATATTCAAAAACCAACACATGAGCTGTAGATATATTTACTGTTTTTGCTGCTGGGCCCTCTGAGCAGACATATCCAGAAAATATTATATATGCATTATCTATATCTATCTATCTATCTGTCTATCTATCTACCTACCTATCTACCTACCTACCTACCTATCCATCATGTGTCTATCTATATCTTTATCTATATGTATATCTATTTCTATATATGAAATTAAGAGTTCACAGACACTTCCCAGTCCAGTTCAATACCACAGAGTTCCTTCCAGCCTTACCTTTTTTGCAATTGCAATTTCCTTTTCCAAGAAACCTGATTCTTATTATCCATAATAAAGATTTTAAAAAATCGTATTTTTAATGAATGATCTCTAGGGCTTTATAGAATGATCCTGAACTTAGCTGTAGCTTTCCCTGTTTGACTGGCTAGATTTAGTCTTAGTGAGGAAGAGGAGGAAGAAACACCCACAGCAAGCAACAGTGTGGCATATACATTCCTCCACATTTCTAAACAGAAGGCAAAACAGGGGGAAATGATGTTTCCAGGGCAGTTCAGGACTAGAAACCTCCCATCTGTCCTTGGATGGGAGTTTATTTTCTCAGACTACGCCTGGGCCTGACATTCCAGCTGCTCACCCTTCCACAGCAAACGGATACGGAGAAGTCTGCCACCCGGCCGCTGATGGAGAAGACAGCTGCCCTTAGAGGGGAAGAGCTGCAGAGGTGGTTGTCCTTCTCCACTCCCCGCATCTTCTTTCCATCCTGCAAGTACAACATGCACACATCCACACCCAAATGAAGGGAAAAAGACTCCCATTAGTTGCTAGGAAATTCTGTTGGAAGTGAGGAAAATTTCCATTAAGTATATCTTTAGGAAAAGTTTTCCTTTAGATGATGACTTACATGAACATCAGTTCAAGCATGACTATCTTGATTATTTGTGAATTGTTGCCTGTATGGATTTGTCAGTTCCCTGAGAAGTTGGATGAGTGAGCACATGACCTTGATGAGTTGACCACCACTTTGTTTCAGTATGCTTTCCAGTAGAGGCTTATTTCCATTCATTTAACAATGTTTTGTGAGCATTTTCTATAAGTCAGACACGATGTGGGCCCTTGAAATATAGACATGCATCAGAGACTTAAAGAGTTCACATTCTAGTCACCAGGAACCAGAAGTAGAACGTTTTTCCCCTAGTGGGTAAGCCATTTCTAGTGGCCTAAAAACCACCAGCTTTGATATGGTAGGATTTAGACGCTGCTCAGCAGATTTTCCCAATCCTTAACTAGCTACCTGACATCTCATGATGCCTCAAGTTCCACCAGTAGTGCTTCTTTTGATTCTTTCCTAAAGGCTTTGCACTCTTGCAGAATTTCATATTGCCATGTAAGTACTTTTCTCTGACAGAGTATTTGTCTTAAATCATTATACAGACGGTACATTATTGGTATTATTTAGCAGTTAACTTAGAGCAAGTTCTTATGAGTAGGAATGCACTAAGAAGGGAGGTCATTTGGAAGGGGAGTGCAGAAGATCCTAACTCAAACCATCACCAATTTAATAATTTTCTATCTACAAGACCCCAGGCCAGCTGAAAACAACAGTTGATAACTCTTTAAATATTTTGTATAACCCAAAACATGTGCTTTGTTTTGCCAGTCCATGAAGAAAAGGAATATGAAGAGTCTGGTCAGCTGCTGTAAAATGAAAACAGATCTGAAACTTAGATCTAGCTAATTTCCCACACGTAACTTAAAAGGGATTGATTTCCTTATACTTTAATACTTTCAAAATCTTCTACAATAAACTTACATCACTCTGATTTCATAATTGAGTGGGAGGGACCATTAAAAAAGGGATGCTCTACTGCCACACCGTGTTGGTTAGGATTCATGATTGAAGTGACATAACCATAGTGTAGCTAGCTTAAGGAAAATGTGTTAACTCATGAAACTGAAAAGGATTCAGAGATAGCTCTGGTTGGAGACAGTTCTTCATAGTTCTCTTGGGTTTCTGCATGTCTTATAAGCAGAGGCAATGACTATCTTTTTGCTGGACTTTTTCAAGGATGTTTGTATAGTAAATAGCTAGTGTCTTAATCTAGAACAAAAGGCAAGCAGGCTTACTGCTCTTTACAAAATATCTTGAGTCCCCTAAGTTCAGAGTTTCTCTTCTGTAATATAATTCACTATGTGTACAGGTGTCACTTGGTCTTCTTTACATTACCATGTGGGAATTGGTACTTGGGAAATGGGCACAAACAAATGCTAATACTCTGGGTACTATTATGGGTATGAGCAGTAAAATCCTTCGTCTCTGAACAAGAGTCTCATGTCTCCTACTTAGCATCCATGAAACTGGCAGACCAAAGTTTTAGCTTGTAAGGAGACTAAAACCTCAGGCCCTTCACAGTTCTTGTCAACTCAAGGGATCAAAGGAAAGACTAACTATTGGAACCAGGGTCTCAAATTTTTGCCTTCCAAGGCCATCCTTCTCTCTGTATCTTCTCAGGGCTGGTGTTCCCATCCCCAAAAATTCATATGTTGAGACCTAATCTCCAGCGTGAGGGTATTTGGAGGAGGAGCCTCTGGGGGGTAATTAGGTCATAGAGGGCAGAGCCCTCACAAATGATATTAGTGCAGTTATGGGAGAGACCAAGAGAGTTCCTTTGTCCCTATGAGGACACAGTGAAAAGATGGCTGCCATGAACCAGGAGGCAGGCTCTCGCCAGGCACCTTGATCTTGCACATCCCAGCCTCCAGAACTATGAGAAATGGATGTCTGTTGTTTGCAAGCCACCCAGTCTACAGCATTCTGTTACAGCAACCTGAATGGACTAAGACAATACCTCACCCATCACGACCTACTCTTGCTCAGCTTCAGTCTGTACCTGGAGAAGAAAGATGTTGTCAGTCCTGAATCTCTGTTTTCTCAGCTCCACAGCCCCCAGGGCTATTGACTTTCCATATCTGCTTATTGTTGCCAGAGAAGAACTCTGATTGGCCTGATTTGTACCATTGTCCACCATACCAATATTTTTTGACAGGTATATCCGTGATATACTCAGTAAGAGTATATTTCTGGAAAACATGTTCTGGAATATGAAAATTCTTATGAGTATACTTTTCTTTATATATGAAGAAATAAGGAAGAAAATGTTAGTATAGGGTATGCATACTCAAAACTTTATACTTATTGATATGTCTTTGTATGGCTCTCAGTTTACTACTTTCTCTACCTTTCAATATTCAGCTATAGCAGAGATGTGGCAGCAGAGACTAGAGCAGCATTCCTTAAATATGTTAGAAAGGTAAAATAAAATTGACTAGCTACAATTAAATAGTTAAAAGTAAATTAGGTGAAATAGTCATTTGAAAAGCTGATCGTTCAAGTTGGCTTTAGGCAAAATCACCTATAGTCCTTCTCATCCCTTCTTTGACCCCCACTCATATTCACTCCCTTATTTCAATATGTATCTCTCTGATAAGCTCTTAAGAGAATAGAGACCACTCCTTATACTTCACACTTAATAAGTACTTGCTAAATACAAAACTTTTTAATGTCCACAAATTAGAAGCTGGCCAAGCTCTTCTCCTAGAGATAAGCAGAATGCCTTAAAAAGGAGCACAGCTAGACAAGAGATCCCCAAATTCTGGTACATATTATTCCAAATAATTATTTTTCTGTAGCAAAATAAAAAGAAAAGAATTATGTAACTTTCAAAGACTTGAGTAGATTTTGTTTTCCTGTTCATTAATTTGCAGTTTCAAGAAACCTCAAAACATTGCTCATTTAAACCAATTAAAATAGTTTCCTATTAAATTTCCTGAAGATCATTGAGGGCTCATTAAAATAAGCCCTATAACCTGTTTGGAAACATTCTCCTTTGCTCCTATGCTTTCTGCCAATTGTTTTTTCTAAATTCTTAGTTCAAATACTGGAATTCTTAATGAGTCTTTGTTTAGTTTTGATGATAATAAAAGGGTGGTTACAGCTTGGTGTTTTTATCTTACTCCTTATATTTATTGCTGCTCTTTTCCCTTTGTTAGAGGGAAGAGAGGCCAAGGTCCTGAGCTGAAACCTCAGGACAAAGAAGGAGCCAGTTTGGCTTCTGCAATGTCAGTGAATCATGGTTCAGTCATAGATCTCCTGGGACTCAAACCCACTGGCGGGCCAACTGGAGGAAAGAGCCTCAGCTTCTGTAGCAGGCAGAGCCAGCCAACAGGATGATGATGGATTAATTTCACTGGCTTCAGTCTGATTTTCTTTAGTGGGTACCTGTAAGATACACCCATACCTATATATTCTTAAACTTGTTTTCAAATGATGGTGAAGCTGTGATGATTTTACAAACCATGATGACACTACAGTGGCCTCAGGAAACAATGTCCGTCACCTTAGTATCTCCTGACCACTGTGAACCCCAGACTTGCCTTTAAATTAAACAACTTTCATAACATGAACTTTCTTTAGGAGTATTCATATCTGCCATGTTGGGATGGTCATGGATTACATTAAATCAGCCTCATAGACCCAAGTTTCTAGAGCACATAGAACTGATTCCAAGGATAAGCTAACCCAAACCATGTTTCCTACAATATATAGTCCAGTTTGTGGGGTAGTACAAGGTAATTCAAAGAGAATCTTCTTCTGACTCTCATACAGATATCTGAAATGCTTCTGTTAATGGCACCCCTGGAATATTTTGACCATTTGTTCTGACTGACAGAGAAAATAAGATTGTATTTGGGAAGCAAGACTTTCTATCACCCTAGTAAACAATAGCCAAAGAGTCAGTGTGTCTTAAATTCACAGATTCACATTTAAATCCCTGATTGTGTCAGATGTTAAAATTCTAAAGGCCTGTATGAAAGGGCTATGTTATTTTTTCACCAGTATAACTACTCACATAGAGTATTTTGTTGATAGTACATGCCAAATGTTTCATTCTGGAGTAAGCAAATTGCTTGCTTTCTGATAGCTTTAATTTTGGAAAAATTCTAGATCAAAGCAAGTACAATCTTTTCATTGAATAGTGGAACAGAAATTTATTGGCATATATCATGTATCTCAACTACTATAGTTTACCAGTATGAGAGGTAGTCAGATTTGAGAAAGTACTAGAAAATAAGCATCACAGAATATTTAAAAAGAAAAACCTCAACAATAAAAAACATCTACCTAATTGGAGGGAAAACATCTGGTAAAGAGAAGAAACTCAAAAAAAGAAAAAAACAGAAACAACAATTTAGTACTCATGATCAATTATGAGACAGTTTTAAATGCTCATTCAGTTAAGTCCATCTTTTTAAATGTACAAACTAAGAAATCTTACCAACTAAAAATAATTAATAAAGGATGAGCTTAATCTAATAATAAATCAGAAGGTTCAAGGAGTGGGCTTAAAAGATAAAACTAATGTGATATTACTCCTATAAAGATTGTATATAGAGTTCATACATTCCCCACTGTCAAAATTAATCTGGATATCTAATGAATATGTTCAGTATCTATTTGTTAATAATACAGTCGCAAGAAGAGAACTTTTGGTCAGGCAATTTAAGTCTCAGAATACTTAGTTACTTGAAATACTATGAAGTGTACATGAAGATGATGGATCTTTGTTTTTCTTGGTGAACTTGAGCTAAACTTTGATAAGATCTTAATATTTTCATAGGCTGAATATCTATGACTTAGAAAATAGAGGTTGCTTCTTCCCTAATATGGATTATTACAGGTGTAAATGAGATGGAAATTAGTGGAAAATCCTTATTTGATTGTATAGCATTCCTTAAATGCATAATTCCAGTTCAACAAAAAATGACATACATTGGTTAAATTTTACTTTCACTCCCTCTTAAACTCCCCACTTTCATTTTATTTTCCTTTCTCCTGAAATCCACTTTTCTAGGCATATATACTAATTCCTATTCCCAAAAGGAATTTATTAACCAGCTATATCTTTAAATTGTTAGTGCTCTCAAGGAAAAGGAGGGAAGGTAAAGTTGGAGGGGAGCCCTCTGGAAAACTGAATAAGACACAGTATTTTTTTTAAAGGTTAAAAACCCTTTATTCCCTGATTTGATTTCCAATTCTGTGGCATCAAACATGTTTATAGGACAGTGGCTGGAGCACAAATGAGTGAAAGCAAAGGGTCTGAGCCTAAGTGGTGGCAGACAGATAACAGTGTTAAATCCAGCAGGCAACTGGGTAACTCTTTCCTTAGGGGTCTGTGAAAGAAGGCTGATTTTCCTGCTATCTTCTGCCTACAGACACACCATTCTGACATCTTCCCAGACTTGCTTTATAGAGATAGAATGGCCCACCAGATAGCATTGCCCTGCTAGGCCAACTCAGTCTTCCCCAGTGGAAATTTTAGAACAAGTAACCTTTTTCTGTATGGGAAATGGAAATCTAAACTGTCAGTCACATCCAGGCCCTGGGTGTGTTTTTCAGGGGCAGTCTTCTCTAGGCACGTGTGTGTGCACTTCTCACACCTGCACATCACTGCATTGCCCAGTTCTAAGAATAGGAAGCCAAACGCCACATGAACACTGGGCAGGGTAACAAGACAGGGAGAACAGACAGGCCCTGGTGAGGTGTCTCCAATGCCAGGGCACACATGGTGCCCTGGGCCATCCAAGGGAGGTGTGACACTGTTTACCAGGGAGAGTGGCTGCTGCAGCCTAGCTCCCTACGCCCTGTCTGGCCTATGAAATTTGATCTAAATCACAGGAGGCAAAAACATATTACTCTGACCACAATTCACATTCCGTAGGAGGAGACAGGATTAGAACATTTCTATTCTTGCCCAATGCTGCTAAATTTAAAGTCCATAAAACTGTTAACTGCAGTCTTCTTTCAAAAGACCAAAAGCAGGCATCACTTGCTGGTGGCAGAACGCTCTGAAGTATCATCATGAGCTGTATGGTTGGGCAAAGGAAGATGAGAGATCACAAACAGGTTTAAACTCATAGCCAAGGCTGCCTGCAATGCCACTTATAGCAAACGCCTCCATTTGCAACTCCATTCATATCCTCAACCATTTATTTAGTCATGTATTTATTTATTCAGCAATCATTTCTTAAGCTTCTTTATGTGTAGAACATGAAGGTAAAGAGTTGCAGCCCTTGAGAGGCTTATAAAGGAGACAGGCACACACATAAAGAGCAATAGTTCTCCATCAAATTAAATCAGGCATGCTAATGACTCCCCTGTCTCGCTTCTGCACCCTCCCACGCTACTATCAGCTCTAAAGTCTTCATTTCTTCTTCACTTCAAGATCCTTATAATTTGAAAGCACAAAAGTACTTTCTAGCCTTCTTCCTTTGTGAGGCCCATCTGGATTTACCAGGTGGATCCAGAAAACATTTTACCGCAAACTTTACAATTTTTTTTAGACAGTTTTTTTTCCAGACTCGAATTCCTCACTACTCTCCTTTACCATTATCTTTTTTAACCCACCTTATTTTATGTCAAATAAATTTTTAGGTTATATTTAATTTCTTGAGGATATCAATACCTTGACTAGTTCTCCCAACCTTCTCATACCATTTGGGACTTTCAGTGACTTAGATAAGCTATCAAGTGGTTGGGAACTTATTTCCACTTACCTGGCCAGATGTCTGTGATGGACAACTAAGGGGGAATCACCTCTTCTTCTCTTCAGCCTGAGACCGCTAACAATTCAAAAGGTTCCTGGAGAGAAACACGGGCAGGAATTGTGGCTATTAAGGGGACCATCTTTGGATTTAATTTTTATTTCTGCATGTCCACCAGTCAGAAGGAACTAAATTCTGAGGTTTATTTTCCTACCCCTGCTTGAAATAATATTACACATTATTATTTCAAATAGGCTAAGACCCAGATTCTGGGTCTAAGGAATGTCCCTGAACTACTGCTCTAGCTCTGTCTGTGGTGTATGTAATCAATGTTATGAAAGAAGGAACCCAGGAGTCCTATTCCCTGCCTCTTCCCTCACTCTTACCGCAGCTGACTGATTGAAGACTAGCAAAAGTTCCTGCCGGCATCATCCATCCTGGTACCTCCCTCCCTTCTATGCGCACCAATGCCTGGTATAGTGGGTTAATATTTGGAATAAAGCATCTCTTGGGCATGTAGTATTTAAAACTCTTTGCTCATTTTTTGTGCATCTTTTTCCCAGAGAAGGATAAAACATCAGAGAATAGAGAGGAGAGACTGAAAAATTAGATTTAAGATTGAAGTTGGAAGAGGGTTACAGTTTAAAGAAAACACGGAGGAATGACCTCTTAGAATAGAATCCCAGGGTGGACTAAATATTACTTATACAGAAAAAAATAAAATGAAAGGAAAGAATTTGAGCTGCTTGGAGTTGTCAGCAAAGAAGCCAGTGATTCTGCACTGCAGTGATGTGCACCAGGAAGGAACCAGTCCCCAGCCAGGGCCTTCTGTGTCCCCAGGCACCAGTTCTGGACTGGGCCTGAAACAGGAGACTGAGCTCCCAACATACTGAAAGTGCATCAACTGAAATGTTATTTTCTTTCCATGGAAAAATTATAGCAAAAAGATTAGCGTATGATTTAGTGCATTTCAAAGCAAAGTAAACATTTATTGCAATAAATAACTGTAAAATAGGTCTAATAATACTCTACTTTAAAAATACTCTCATGAATTGGAAAAATATTGAAGCTTATTTTTTACCATGCCTGAATTTTCACAGAGCATTAGATTAATGATTAGATATTTTGACCGCTAATTCAAGGTCTGGGTTGCCTCACTGCATGACCCACACTCAGACCTTAACCTCTCTGTGACCCCATGTCATTCTCTGTGCAATAGGATGTTTCTCACCCCCTTCCTCAGTGAGCATATTCAGAAATAAAAAATTATAATAATGAAAGAGACTTTATCCCTTAGAAGACATGATGGTAACAGATACAATTCCTTCTGCATTGTCCAACCCACATTGTAACTTCCCAGCACACACACATGGTAAGCAAGAGGTTGCAACAGATCTAAATAAAGTTACAGAGAGACAAGTAGTAGAACTGGAGACTAGACTCAGTATCTGTTCAGCAAAACAAATCATTTTTTTTAAATTAAAGTATCATTGATGCACAATCTTATGTTGGTTTCAAATGTACAACACAGTGGTGAAACAGTTACCCATATCATCAAAGCCTCACCTCCTCTAGCATGGCCACTGTCCATCAAAATAGTAAGATGTTACAGAATCATTAACTGTATTCTCTATGCTATACTACCATCCCTGTGACCAGCAGATGTTGTGATTGTGAATTATTGTGCCCCTTAATTCCCTTCTGCCGCTGCCCACCCTAGCCCCTACTTCTTGGTAACCACTAGTTCCTTCTCAGTGTCTATGAGCCTACTGCTATTTTGTTCCTTCTGTTTTGCTTTATTTTTATACTCCACAAATAAGTGAAATTATTTGGTGTTTGTCTTTCTCCACCTGGCTTATTTCACTGAGCATAATATCCTCTAGATTCTTCCATGTTGTTGCAAATGGTAGGATTTCTTTTCTTTTTATGGCTGAATATTATACCATCATGTGTATATACTACATCTTTTTTATCCATTCATCTGTTAATGGACACTTAAGTTGCTTCCATTTCTTGGCTTAACAATACCACACTTCATTAAACTGAGATAAACACACATGAGTTTCATAAGGTAGAAGAAAAAGTAGCCAAAATATCTTGCATTTCACCTCCAATTTTCTTCTCTCCTTTGCAGTGCCTTCCCATTGTTCTGATATACTTCACCATTATCGACTTGTGCTTGTACACATGTGGACTGACAGTCATCGCTTCCTGCTGCATTGTCAAAAGCTCTGTCTGGAGAACTTTTGAAAAATGCCATTTCTCAGGCTCCATCCCTGAAGCCCTGGCTTAATTGGTCTTGGGTGGTACTGAGGCAGCCCTGAGTCTAAAAGGCTCACCACTTGATTCTAATGTGTAGCTGTCTGGGAAACACACATTGAGTGACCTAGAGAGTGGCTTTCACTTATGTGTGGAGAGCTAAAAGAAATGTATTGATACCCCCAAAATCTACCTTGCATAAGGAATCACCCTTGTGCAAATTCCATGAGGAAAAAATATATAGCAAGTGGGATATAAGGACATCCTTATATGTGTCCCTGATAGCCAAAGGTATAACTCATCATGTTATCAAAATTTGCTAGTTGCAAGTGAAATTTTGCATTTAATTCCATGCATTTTGGTGGGTTAACAGTGGGATTATCCGCCAAATTAGGACATTTTTGAGAATTAATTGTGCTGGTACAGCCAGGCAAACTGGGACATATAAGCTACCCCACTTCTGGGAGATTTTTATAATTGGGAAATGCTTAGACTTTTGGGATACAACTTATTGCCCCTTGAATAGATGACTTTTCTCACTTGAAAAATTGGCATTATAATACTTAGCTTGCAAATTGGATGAAAGTTTAAATGATGACATTCACATGAAACACCTTTATAAACTCTAAAGACTTTATGCATTACTAAATTGAGCCAAGATACTTGCCATCAGAAAGACTAAGATATCAGAAAGTGTTAACAGAGGAGAATTAACAGTTGTTATTCAAGCACCTCCTTTTTTCTTTAAATCCCACTGTGAATTTGGAAGTCAGTGAGCTAGAGGAAGAAACTCATAGATCCCTCTCAAAGACATCCCTGTGGTCTGTCTTCCATGTGCTGCTCATATAACCTGTCAGGTAATTTTGCTAACATCCTGGCTCAGATATTTCTTAGAGTATCAAGGAAAATTTTCAATTGCAAGATTAGAGTTGCAAAGGGCTTTAATAACTGTAACCAATACTAAATATCTACATTATGCTTTTCAAATTAAAAGATATACTGTAGCTTCATGAAGGCATGGCCTTTAGAGATGCCCACCACAGCTAGCTTTATTCCTTGGTAGTTTCTTCACTATTCTCACTCTTAGTTGCCTTGTGGGGAAATGGGGATAGCAGTGCTCCTATCCTAAGGTTATTTGAGGATTCAAGTGGAAGTATTAGTGTCTAGCACTTAAAATATACACAGTAAGTGCAGCTCTTTCTACTATTCTCATCATAACCATTGGGTCCTGTTCCTCCCAACAACCCATGAAGTGAGTAGAGTAGGAATAGCTCTAATTAGCCAGAGGAATGGGGACAAGGAGAAAGGAAATGATACATATCCCTGTTTTACAGTGTAGTTGCATATGAGACCCAGGCTTATTGTGTAAATGCCATACCCTGTTGCAGTTTAGAATATAAATCTGCTGACTTCATCATTAGGACTCAGTGTTAGGTGAACTCTTACTCCCCCTCATCAGTCGTAAATCAGTGCATGGTTTGCACAAGGCTGACTAAAGGATCTCCTTTATCCTGGAGCCCCACATTGATGGTATAGCATAGCAGATATCACACAGAGCCATAGCCTTGTGCATGGCAACCACCACTGCCCTCCCTTCTATCATCCTGTCCTTTGGGGTTGTTTACTTAACCTCCCTGTCCATCCACATTTCATTTCCATGTGGTACAATCCTTAGCATTTGGCAAGAAAATGAATTATCTCCCAACACATTTAGATAATTTATTTGCAGTGCTAGAATGTTTTTATTGCCTAAACCCAGATTGGTTGGGTTTTTTCTTTTTCTCCAATACAAGAGAAGTAACTGAGAGAAATGACTGAGTGTTATTGCAGGCACGATGGAGTCATTGAACTAGCATGCAAAAATGCAGTGATAAACACAGATGGAAGAGGAAGGATGCCAGGAAAAGACATCAAAGGCTTCCACAGCTAAGGTCAGAAGGGACCAAGGAAAATGTTCCCCTTCTCTACCTTAGTGCAGGGACATGAGGCGGGTGGAAGGAAGACCACTGAGTTTATTCAACATAGGGTTCTTTGCTTACAGACCTTGATGTACTTAACCTTGGGACAAGAGATACCCCTGGCTGTTTATGTTGGAAGTTGCTGGGTGGATGATGTTGTTGCTAACATCCCATTCACCATGGGTTTCTGTATCTAAGTCATAAAAGGTTAGTGGGTTTGGCAACCATAAGAAGTTTGTCACTAATAGCATGAGAGAAACAAATCACTATGATCTTGTAAAGAATCTTTCAGTCTTACCTAAACTTGAAATTGCAAATCTCAAAATAAATATGAAACTAAGTCTCCTGTGTGCCATAGTGCCCTGTAATTTTCAACTCATTTATAAGTTTCAGCTTTTGAATTCACAGACAATACTCAGGAAGGTAAATGAGTTCAGTTGCTCTGAGACCTGGCCACAAGGTTAGGTGTCCCGTCTGAACCTACAGCTGAGGACTGCGGTGGGAGAAAGTCGGGCACCATGTTTTCTCACACCATCAAGCCATGCCTTCTTCAGAGAGCAGTTCACTGTAGCTGAATTGGTTGACTTCTTACCCTGGATGGCCACATGCTTCCTGGAATTTTGTTAAATGCTAAGCTTCTGGTTTCAAACCAAAAGTGTGTGGGCATATGTTCAAACCAAATTCACGAAGAAGGAAAGGTTTACCACCACTTTCGTACATCTCTTTTCTCTTGACCCCAACCTCCATTTCTCCTTTGCTCATTATTTTCTTGTCTTTGGTTGTTTGGCAGCTGTACAAATTGTGGAATTTAAATCTGGATTCTTTCTGTTGAACTGTCTCTTTGACAAAGAAGCAGAGGGGACAAAGCCAGTCAACCAGCCAACAAAAGAGAGCTGCCAACAAACGGAGAGCCCCGGAGAGGGAAAAGGCAGAGCTGCAGCCATGACCCTTCTAGGTCATTACAATAAAAAATGAAGTCAGTAGAACCTAGGATTGATTTAACATACTTCTCTCCTCTTCTATTACTCCTTCCCTCTTTCCTGCCCCTACATAACACACACACACACACACACAACTGGAGGAAAGCTTAACGGCAACTCCACACCAACTTTTCAATCTAACCAAATTACCAGGTTCCCACTGCCATATGCCAAGGTACCAGTGAGCTTTCTGGTGCCACCCGGCAGTTCAGAGTGGTTATGATGGTAAGATGATAGCTGTGCCTCTGTTGCAGTTTGCTTTATAAACTCCCCTTGCTTATGGCTTTTTAACTTTGCAATAATGAGCCCCTTGGTATTGAATGGAAGCCAAAGAATGGAGAAGGGATTCCAAGCTAAATGTGAAAAGGAGAAGAAAATAAAACACCCATTATCAAATCATAAGGCAGGAAAAAACAGGGACAGGAACTAGTCATTAAAAACATGGTTTTTATACGACTCGCAGCAACTAAAAATTCACTTTATATATCAAAGACAACTGCATTCATGGGGTGGAATCTAAATAAAATTATATCATACATTTCAGTTTTCTAGTCTTAATTTTTAATTACAAATCCATTCTTAATCACAGAATTTTCTGTGATTTGGTCATTTTCTACTTTGACTATTGAGAAATTCTACAAACTCACCATCAATTGGATGAATTACACAAACAGGACAGAGAAAATCTTTTTTCACCCACATCTCCATATTTTCACCCTCCCTTTTACATGGCCCTTAAAGAGCTACCCAAATCCTCTCATCATCATATGTAACCCTCTTTGCCTTTTATATTCTAAAGGGCAGCCAACTCCCACCATACTTTCAGGTTTCATCTCAGTTTCTTCCAAGGTGACCCTCTCACTTAACTTCCTTTGTTATCTTCTCCCACTCCTTCATTCCACAAATGTTTCTGTGAGAGGAATATAGCAGTAACAAAAAGAACAAATATCCCAACCCTTATTTGAATGGAAAAAGAGATAGACAATAAGGAATATAAATATTCAGAATATAATGTATTCTATGGAGATAGGTTAGGGGGAAAAATAAAACAAGGAAGGGTCATAGGGACATTATGTGTCTGCCTGCTTCAGCAGAGTAGTCAAGGGGCTGCTTCCCTGAGAAAGCAGCCCATCAGCCCTGTGGTCAGAAGACAGGCAGTGTCACCAGGCTAGTTTTCTTTTTAAGGTCTCAACTGATCTCTATTTCCAACCAGATGTAGGACACTAGCTCAAGAACAGTGTTCTTATTTAAGATTTTCAGTGCTCACTGTGGCAGGTACTGTGAGGAAAGCAAAGTAACAGAAATAAAATATAACTTATTTATTTTGCTACTTCAAATAGATTCCACCTTCTCGAGGGTAGAAATAAACTGTATGAATCTTCATGTGCTTTAATAACTTGACACAAATCATGCTATATAAAAGAGCTGTTTGCCACAGGCTAGGTGACCATCTAGTAACTTACTCATGATCTGAGCTTTGAGAGAAATGAGAAAAATGACACGGGTGCCCGGAAAAGGATATTTGAGGTAAGGCGAACAACAAGGCTTCTGTAGTCTCCAGTTCCTCAACAGAGTTTTAAAATAATCTGTGGGTTAATGTGTTTGGAACTCTAAGATAATTTCCAACTTCTTTCTTTAACGCTTTCCTTTCCCAGCACACATTGTCTTATTTCCTCATGCCTAATTTTCTCTTTGGTGGTTTGGATGTTTATGAGGTCAGCATTCAGGACCATCTTTTCAACTTTATTTTTCCTCAGCCCTTTATGGGCTCCAGGCTCTTCACAGGCTATGGAAATGAGAAAGGCTCTGCCCCTCCACTCAGAGGTACTCAACTGCGAAGTGACCTAACAGCTGTACAATTATGGCATATAATGCCCACTCTTTCTCAAAATCCACTATTTCCTGATTTTTTCACTGAGCACGTGACCACCCAGAATAAAGGTACATTTCCAGTCTCCTTTGTAGGTCAGAATTAGTCTTAGTTCTGGCCAATGGGTGGTAAAGAGTGGTAACTCTTTCTTAAAAATCCATCTTTAGTTGATTTCTGCTTCTGACGGGCATAGAACCAATCTGCTTACCATAAACAACTAGAAAACTAGATAAAATATACTAAACAGCTCTTGTAGACATTGAGACAATAGGCAGAGCAGGACTGTGATCACTGAGAAAAGGAAAGCAGAGGTGATCCTGTTATTGGCCCTGCTTTCTGCCTATTGAAGATGGCCCATGAAGTGTGCTAGCTAGAGGCTTTTCACAGGTGCTTATTATCAGGTTGAGGAGGTTCCCTTTTCTTCCTAATTTGATAATAATTTTATTTAAAAGGATATTCAATTTTATCAAAAGATGTTTTAAAATATATGGAGATCCTATTTTTTTTTATGTTGTTAATATGAGCCAAGGTTGGGGTGCTTGACTGCAAAAGAGCCAAAAGGAATTTTTGGGGTTGATTTGTACATCTTATGGTACTGGTCAGTATTTGTCAAAATTCATCTAACTGTAAACTTAGAATGTGTGTATTTTCTTATAAGTACATTACACTGCTACAAGGTTTGTTTAAAAAAAACATCTGGAGTGCATTTTTCCCCTTATTTTGTTGTATCTCCTTTTATTCTGTTGCTTAGAATTTGTGTATAAAGTCTGAAGCTCTGGCTGTCGCCTTCCACCATAAGGATGAAAGCCATACATGGAAAGGGCCTGAGTGATTAAGGTCTCTAAGGAGTTAAGCTGCCGTACCTAAGCCTGCCTTGCCCACTGAATTTTTACAAGAGAAAAATGAGCTTAAAAAATTTAAGCCACTAAATGATGTGTAATACATGGCTACTATATGGTATGGTAAGAGTTTGAATCAGAAGAAGTGCTGAGGACATCCAATAAAGTTTACAGTGAGATCCAAGTTGGCATTCAGTAAAGTCTTTGATGGAACTGAGAGGGAGAGAGTGGCATTTGAACTGAGCCTTAGGAGTGAATATGACTTCAACAGATGAATGTGGTAGGAGGGCATTCCAGATAAAAGCTCTGTCATGAAAAGAGGTATATACATGATGAGAAGTGGAAGCATTCAGGCAACATAAAAAACATATAGAAGACATAAAAATCACATAGAAGAATAATAGGACAGAAGTCTAAAAAGTTTTGCTAGAATGCTCTGAAGAACATGAATACCAGCAAGGAGAGATTGGATTTGTGAAAACTACAAGGAATCAAGGAAGGTTCTGAGCAGTGGAGTAATACAATAGAAATTATACTTAAAAAAATTAAACTGTGGCAACCCAGACAGAAGAAGATAAACTCAAATAAAATAGGAAGTCTGCATAAAAAGCAAGACATTAAGCTTAGCTGAAACATAAGATGTATTAAGGGTGGGAATGGACTAGAATAACAACTTTGAATACTAGGCTTGATGTGAACTGAAGTCTTTCAGAAACATAAGTGATTATGACTTGAAATAAAATAAACTTGCCTATAGAATCACATGGCAATTGTGTCTTAGAGTGAGGAAGGCAATGTGGACATGAATATAAGATAGAAGTCTATTTACATAGACAAGAGGAAATAAGGACCAGCATTAGAAAAAAGGGGTGGGATATTGGCTTTAATGACTAAATCAAGAAGACCTGGAGAATAATCACAGCTGGAGGAACCTGAGTAAGGGAGGAGTCCAGACTGTCTTTGAGGGGACAAGGCTGAGGTGATCACACAACCAGGGAAGACCCAGCAGAGATAATTGGGTAGGGTATAGTTCCTGCACCCAACCTAGGGCTGTGACATGCCTTTGTGGAGAAACTAAATTATTCTACCTGTGCTGAAGCATGGAAAAAGGGAGGGGGAAAAACATGTAAAGTAATGAAATGAGAGTAGAAAAGGAAAAATCCTATGGTACTACATTGAATTAAAGATGTCAAGGTAAATAGATACAGATGTAGATGTAACTATTTTCCAGTTTTGTCAACTGCAAGGAACTAGAGGCAATAATACTCAGTAGAAATGACCGTGCTAGCATGTAGGTCCTGGCATCCAAACATCGTTTCACATTTCTCTGAAAGGAACTAGTGATTCTTAGAGAAGTCTGCTGATTCTAGCCTGAGGGTAGGAAAAGTTTCAGGCATTCTTGAAACTCCTTGTTGGGCCAAAAATTGAGGGAGTGCTCGGAATCTGATGGAATGTCAACATGACACAGGATCCAGCTGGAAAGGGCTTTCCACTGGCCAAATTTGAATAATTTTAAATATCAAAGTGAAAACTGTCAGTAATACAACGTATTGAGTATGAAAAAGAGTTAATGAATTGATACAGTATAAGTAAGGACAAGTGAATGAATGTAATGAACGGGAAGGGAAGACCATCTTCCAGAAAAATGCCAACTAATAATATAGAAGATATGACAGACTGTGAAAATCTTCATTTTGCAATCATTACAGGTATAATTGATTGAGCAAAGAATCATCAATGAATACTAATATCATCAGTTAAGAGATTGTCAGGAAGCAGGATTTTCACACAGTCTCAGAGTATCACTTTTTAATTATATAGAGATAAAAATGACTTCATAAAGAAGAAACCTAGGGTACACCAACTTAACCAAGTGATTCAACCTAATTGTACTAATAAAGAAACAAACTGATATCATGTGCTTTGTTTTAGAAATCACCGATAGTACATCATTACCTGTGCACAATTTCTCCCAAATGCATTTAATCTAAATCTAGTCATGAGGAAATAACTGTATAAATTCAAATTAAGGGACATTCTGAAAAACAACTGGCCTGGACTCTTGAAAGCAGAAGAGATTGATGAATCTAGGGGAAAGGAGAAGGGTATATGTGTATTTACTGAACTGTTCTTGCAACTTTTCTATCGTGGGGGAACATAACACAAAATAAATAAATAAATAAGGAAAGAAAGAAAGAAAGTGTGCACATGCATGAGGGAGAGAGAGAGAAGGAAGGGAGGGATGGAGGGAGGAAGGAGGGGTTAGTAGACCCTGAGGTGAATGCTTGCAGTATACTCATGTAAATCAAATACATAATGTTTCTTGCTTGCTCAACCCCATCCTATCCCCATTTTTAGGGATGCTTATTTTCTGTTTTTCACTTGTGTTCCAAATAGAAAATTTTTGGGGGGGCTAAATGTTGAGCAAATGAAGTTTTTAATATAGTTAATAATAAAAATAGCCATGAATAAAAATAAGAAGCAAATATGTAATAAGTACATCATTAGTTGCATAGCAAAACAAGATTATGAAATATCTTGCAAGCTAGGAGATACTACAGAATCTAAATTGCAAAGGATATTCTGCTGTGTTGAGGCCATCCAAAATCTAATGAGCACCCTTGTTGTGACTGGAGAAACTCCCACTGTATGTGTCATCTTTTCTAAGGTAGAAGCTAGAATTTTCTCCCCCAGAATCCTTCTTAGGTGGGGCATAGGCATATAACTTGGGTTCTGCCAATCAGCTACATCCATGGACGTTTTTGATTTGTAATTAATCCAGTAAAGACAGAATATGCAAAATCCATCTTTCAGTTAATGTGGAAGAAGGGGCACCTGCCTTTTGGTGCAAAGAGTGAAAAGGCTTCTATCATTTAGTCACTAGTATCATCATCGCAGTCTAGAAATTCTGGGCTAAGTGACAGCAAATACGTCTTTCCTAGGGCAGCCCTCACAGTGTGGTTAGGGCACTCTTCCTACTGAAGCTCCTCCATCTGACTCTGCAGCCCTCTAAGGAAACTGATGAACTTTTCTCATTTCCTTTAACAAATTTATTTCTGTTTGAACTAGCTACAGTCAATTCTGGTTTTGCTACTGAGAACCCCCTTAGATATGACACTGTAACTGACTTCCAGGTTTACCATCTGGTGAATTTTAGGATATCCGGGTTAGAAACCCACCCACAATTTTCACATCAGTGTACCTCCCAAACACTTACATATTATGAACAGTGATGACAGGATTTTTTGTTGTTGTTGAAACATAAAAGTATATATGAAGACTATCATAATGTTCACAGGGACATTACTTCATATTTAGAGAAGATGGGCCAACCGAGTGGTTCTTGGATTCTGAGAATATTTCCAGATACCTTTCAGTGGTTTTTTGTTTGTCAAGACCTCAATCACTTGTGGGGGATTTTGAGAGATTTAATCCTTATGTTTCTAATTTACATTATTCACCTCAAATCAAGTGGGTCTCCAAGATGATAAAATCGTGCCTAAGAAGGCTGAACACTCAGTTAATGAATGTTTTGCTGGTACATGACCAGAGAACCTCCAGTCTCGGAGGGCTGAAATAAGTTCAGAGCTTGGCTTGATGATTCTCCTTTACCTCCGCAGCAGTGTCCTCTGGAACTGGGTTGTGGCAGTATCTTCTGCTACTTGTTGCCTTTGTAGTCTGGTCGTTCTCAGTTTGTCTACAGCTGAAGTGCAGTCTGAGTTCAAGATGCCTTGGCAGCACTGATAATGAGGTTGGGCTCATCTTTCCTGGTTTAAGGTCTACATGACAGGCAAATGTCGGTGATTCAAGTTCACGAGCACTAACAGAGTGCAAAATAGTTATTCTGTCCTGTCAGCCCCATTTGCATTGGATTTAACCGGAGGGACACAGTTATTCATGAGACCATGGCAGAGAGTGCTAAGATCACTGTGATTCTTGCTTAAAACTTCCAGCCATGTTGTCCATCAGATTAACGTGAACAGGCACTATCTGTCACACCAGCTATCACCAACCCATCTGTTTCAGTTAAACTCATCAAACTAAATTGGTTAATCCAATAGACCAATTCACTGGAAGTACTTCATTTCCATTGTATAAAACTCACAGTCTCCACATTGGTCTGTGGCTGTCGCAGGAGACTGTGTGCCCTCCTCCCAAAAGTTTCTGTTCTTGGTGGGGATACTAGAATGGCTGTTTGGGATGAGATCGTAATTTAGGGCCCAAGTTAATCTCCTGAAAAATTTCTTTCTGTACAAACCTTAATAATTTTCAGTGAAAATGTATTGAATGCTAGTGTGCCCATTGAATGCCTACTACACTAGGCACTTTAGTGGGTATCATATGCCATTCTCCTCTCCTTCACTTAAGCTCCTATCATATTGACTTTCAGTTCTTCCTCTCTGCAGGGCCGAAGACCTAAGTACATGCTGTTCTTACTGCCTAAACCTTCTTCCAACTTGTTTATCCCTACAGACACATGGTGTTCCCAGCTAATTCTGTCTTATCCCTGAGGCCTCAGATTAAATGTGCCTTCCTTCAGAGAGGACTTTTCTTACCACTCAATGTAAGTTCTCTCTCCTAACACCCTCTGCCTTCATAGCACATCATAATTTGTGATTAAATATTCATATTCATTTTATTGTTTTCTTGTATACTTTCTCTCTCCCATAAGACTATATGCTGCATAAGAGCAAAGACAAAATCTGTTTTGTTAACCACTGTGTACCCAGTATTTTTAGCATAAAATCTGCCATATGGTCAATACTCCATATAACCCACTAAGAGAGATGGTACCATTTACATTTAATCTGGTGGACATGTTTAATTAAACATGTTAATAGATTAATGTTTATGCCTAAGAGATGAATCCAATAAAGAAAATACACAGCTATTCTCTAAAGTAGTTATTCCTTTGCTGATTAATAAAAAAAAAAAAAAAAATTTCCTGGCAATCTTTTCAGACATTGTTGTGAATTTGGGCCAAATAGTAAAGGTAATACAACTTTCTCCCACTAAATTCATTTTTGTTTATATTATGTCCACTCCAGAGCAAGAGAAATGAAAGTGATTGTTCATCATTGGGAAATAAAAAATGCAATGAGTAACTCATAATTTTTATACCACTTATATTAATCATCTCTCTGGGTGCTTGCTTCATCTCCCTATTTCTTGCTATTAACTATAGTTACCAGAAGTGACTATATAATGCTAGAAATATTCTATGCATGAGCTAAGAGGAAAAGAAAGTCAGGCATGGTTCCAGATTGTTCCAGTCATCTGTCCTGTTTGGGTTTTCATTCCTTCAGTCTACTAGTAAAATGCTAAGTATGATTGACTGACTGAAAATGGAAGACATGCTTTTAAATTCCATGTTGCTGGGAAGTGCTGATACCAGTTTTAATGAAAGATGGGGAAATAATAACCAATAAAGGAAAATCTGGTGTTTCATAGAATTAGGGACTCCATGTCTCCCTTGTTGATCTTCTGAAGTCATCTCCTAGTGAAGGAACTTCTTCTCCAGTGCCTTTTAATTAGTGGTGTCTCTGTCTCAACCTGTCCACTCTGCTGCCTTGTGTGAAATGGGAAATAGGACAATTGGCCAGGCATCTGGGTGGTAAAAAAGAGAAGGAGTATTGGAGGTCCTTCAGGGATTGATAGCCCAGTGAACTGGATATCAGGAGCATGATGAGTAATGAGCACATAGGATGTCCCAGAATTCAGTCATTGAAACAATGTGGAAAAGAGTCTTGGGTGGGACAGGAATATGCTCTGTCCCCCTGTGAACAAAGCTTCAAAACTGGCCCCCCAGCTAAATAGTCTTTCCTTCCTCACCCCATCATAGTCAAACTGTCTCCTGACCCCAAATTCTCCTAATCCAATGCAATCCAGTCTGTGTATTTGGAAAGTCTGATGCTCTAGTAAGTACCTGGGCCTTATATTTCCCAGTACAAAGATGAATGGAACAAGGGCTCCTGCCCTTGGGAAGCTTCTTGCCCTGGAGTAGAGGTGAGAGGAGAGGCTGCTGAGGGGACCTGGACTTATGCTGTAATGTATGAAATGCACATGCAATATGCTGTCAGAATGTAGAGGACAGAATACATTCCCTGTAGATTTTGTAAACACTGTGAAAACCAGTGGCTTCAGTTATATCTAGCAGTAATGAATTTATTTATTTTCATATTGTTTTGGGGCTTTCCAGGTACACCCTCTGGTTCTATAATTCACTAGGAGGATTCACAGGACCCTCTGGTTCTATAATTCACTAGGAGGATTCACAGCATAGAGCCACATTTAGAACTACGATTTATTACAGTGAAGGGATACAAAGCAAAATCAACTAACAGAAAGAGCACGTGGGGCAAAGTCTCCAGAAAAGTGGGGAGAAGCTTCTAAGGGTCCCCACCCAGAGGGGTCACGTGGGATGTGCTCGGTTCCTCCAGTGAGGAGCTGTGACAAGACTAGTGAAATGTTATCTACCAGGGATGCTCGTTAGGTACCCCAGGGTTCTTACTGGGGACTCATCATGTAGGCACCTGCCCAGCAAGTACCAACATTTCAGATTCTCAGAATGAACACAGGTGCTCACCATAAACCACACTGTATAAATGATTTAGGTACAGTGAGCCACTCTGATAGGTTTGGCAAAAGTGAGAACCCTCCCCAAATCCACGTTCCTGGGTGTCAGCCAATGGCTGACCTTACAAGACGGTCTTCTTACGGATAGCCATCAACCTTAACTCATTTCTGTATATCTATCCATTTATTTGTTTATACAAGCATTTCTGTATCTAGAAAGAAGAGTGGTCTTTGGGTTTGCATTCTAATTTCAATCCATGTTAGATAGTACTAGGTTTTCACTTTTAAATGATATAACATTAATGTAATACTTATTTTCAAGTAGTATGCTAGAGATAGTTGCTACCTGCTTATAAAAGTCTATTGTTAAATCACAAGAAAATTTGTAAGTTCCATGTTGGCAGCTTGAAATCACTTATGATAGGAATATTTATACCCCCAAAATTGGCAAATCCTACAAATCAGGGCTTCCCCACACCTCTGGAGACCTGGTTATTAAGCATATACCAGTAACCATTGCCTATATTTATGGTAAAGGTGAGAGAGTAAAAGGAAATTTTCACAGCTATCAAGTAAAACACCTACTTAACATTTATTTATTCATTCATTCATTAAATACTGTATTGCCAATGGGTTTCAGCCCCACACAAGTTTACTATAGATTCAGTGAGACCAAAGAATGACAATGGGATGTTCTTGGGGTGAAAGGGTTATGCCCAACTTTATTCCCACAGTGGCAGGTCAGTCAGTCACTAGAATCCCGTCCACTCAGAGCAAGTCTGCCTGCAGCAAGCTGGTCTCTGCCTCTGGGCCTCTCCACCCCCATAGCCGTCTCTGTCCTCAGGGCTGCCACCACTCCAGCCTCTGCTCTCCTGCAGCCTTGCTGCCCTGTCATCCAGAGCACTGGGTGGAGCTCTTTATACAGAGTCAATAGCAACATATTGCCCACACGTGTGTAGAAGCAAGCCAAACAGGGCCAGGTAAGAATCCTGGCTATAGGAACCTTCACTTTCTCCACAATGTGAAATGCAAAAAAAGAGACAAACTCACTACCTGTATGTTTGTAGGGAGTTTACAATCTAGTGGGGCAGACAGATGATAAACACAAACATGGCAAGCCAAATTATCCTCCCATTGTTGTATATTTTCCCTCACTACTGCAGAAGATTCAAAAGAAAGAAAAGTATCTCTTCTTCTACTCCAAGACACTTTACCTATGTCTGGACTCCCCAGTTTTTAATAAATGTGATAATGCAAGGTTTCCTGAAGAAAACCTTGCTCCCTACAAGAAATAAATAATCAGGCTTTTGTTTGTCAGTAAAGGACGAATGAGAGAGGCCTGTGCTGGCAGTGGGGAAGCAAAACTAGCCTTCCCAAAGGAAACAGTGCTTGTGTTTCTGATCTTGGGGAGAGCCGTGTCCTCCAGTTGGTGGGGTCTAGGAGAGAGGCCGTCAGCTATGGCATGTACCAAAGCAACAGGCTCTGAAGGATTGGCACACGGAGGCTAGAGGGGTCACACTGGGAGCCAAGCTAAAGGTCCATGTGCTCCCAAAAGCAAGGAGTGGACAGTAGTGTTTACAGAGCTCTTACCATGTTCTGGAGACTGTTCCAATTGTTTTACACACTTTAACACTTTAAACCACACATTAGCCCTATGTGGTTGGTACATTTTGTAAAAAAGGAAACTGAGGCACAGAGAGACTAGGCAACATTGCCACAAAGCTGGGAAGTGTCAGTTTAACACTTGGTTTGTTCCCAGAAGCCACTGAAAGCACTGAAACCACAATTTTTTGGTGACAGATACTAGATTTTTTTCATTTTAGTTCATTTTATTTTTGAACTTTTTTAGTTCATTTTATTTTTTTTCCAGCTTTATTGCAATATAATTGGCATATGACATGGCATAAGTTTAAGGTGTACAACATAATGATTTGATATATGTATATATTACAAAATGATTGCTTAACATCCATCACCTCATACAGTACATTTTCTTTTCTTGAAAGAGACCTTTTAAGATCCACTTTTTTAGCAACTTTCAAATATACAATATAGTATTGTTAACTATAGTCATCATGCTGTATATTATATCCCCAGCAGTTACTCATTTTATAACTGGGAGTTTGTACCCTTTGATGCAAACTGTATATCACATTTTCTTTAACCATTCATCTGTTAGTAGACACTTAAGTTGCAATGAACAACATAAGGAAGCGATATCTCTTTGAGATAGTGATTTCATTTCCCTTAGATAAATACCCAGAATTGGAAATGCTGGATCATATGGTAGTTCTATTTTTTAATTTTTTGAGGAACTGCCATACTGTTTTCCACAATGGCTACACCAGCTTACATTCCCACCCAGTGTACAAATGCTTTTTCCCCTCCACATCCTCACCAGCACTTTTTGTGCCTTGTCTTTTCAATAATAGCCATTCTGAGAGGCTTGTGGTTTTGATATGCATTTCCCTGATGTGTAGTGATGTTGACCACCTTTTCATTTGTCTGTTGGCCATTTGGATGTCTTCTTTGAAAAAATATATATTTAGGTCCTTTGCCCACTTTTTAATTGTATTATTTGGGGTTTTTTACTATTGAATTATGTGACTTCCTTATATATTATGGAAATTAACTATCAAATATGTGGTTTGGAAATATTTCCTTCCATTCTATAGATTGCCTTTTTATTCTTTTGATCATTTCTTTCTGCTGTGCAGAAGCTCTTTAGTTTAATGTAGTCCCACTTGTTTATTTTTGCTTTTGTTTCTTGTATTTAGAGTGTCATATCCATAAAATCATTGCCAAGACAAAAGGCATGGAACTTCTTCCTTGTGTTGGAGTTTTATGGCTTCAGGTTTTACATTTAAGTCTTTAATCCATTTCAAGTTAATTTTTGTGAGTGATATAAGATAGGAGATCAGTTTCATTCTTTTGCACATGAATATCCAGTTTTCCCAGCATAGATATTAGATTTTCCTTAAAATGGACATTAATTATTATGCTCAGTGTATTTCAAGTGCATTTTTAAATTGGAAACATACTTGAGGCATGTTTATGTCTTTCCACAGTTATATGCTCCCAAAACTATAAAATGCAAACTGCCTCTTCTGTCAGCTTGCTGTGATATAAATATATTTTGAGTCATTGTAGAATGGATCTCTCTCACAGGATGCTTATGCATCTTGCTCTCGGGAATCTCACTGTCCCTCTGGGTTTCATTGCTTTGCTTATTCCCTTGTGAGTCTGCTGCAAGCCCTAAGCAGGAAAGAATGCTTTGAATCATTATGTTAAATGCTCAATATGCAGAAAGCAATTTTGAAGAAAGTTCAGCTTTAGTTAAAATAAGTGCATTAGTTTCACTGCAAAGTATCTGCTTGTGCTTTGTCCCTTTCTGTACAATTTTTTCAGAGACTCTCTCATCTGCCTGGGAATCTGAAGAGAAAGCCTATGAATACAGAAACACGCGTTAAGGATGTGTCCTTTTAAAAAAAACTGCTCTTGAAAGCTGAGTCTTCTAAAAACTCTTAATATTTTCTGCTTGAATTAGCTCAGTACAAATAAATTGCTCAGTTGAATATATCAACGAGACTACAAATAGAGAATGTTTGCCTGAAAAATGCCAAAAGTAGAAATGTCTTCCTATCATACCTGTTCTGTGCCTGCCTCGTGGGATTAGTATAGAAATCAAATGTATAATCATATATGACTTGATTATTTTTCCTGTAATTCCTGATAAGTGATCAAGAACAGAACAAACAAAACCAAAACAGTTTCTGTAACCTAATTGCCCTTGCTATTGTTTTAATACCATGTAAGACGTCGTGCCCCAGGAGACTGGAGACTGACGAGGATTAAGTTTAGAGTTAGTTAATGGTTGTCTATTAAGTACCTCCCACAGAATTCTATTGTTGTTAACATGTATTTGCTCAATAAACACGAAGGGTGCCCTCTCAGCACCACTCTTGTGCTGTTAAGCCTCGAGTCCCCTGTCTGGTCATTTCAGATCTTCGATATCTCATCGTGTCTCCTCCCTTATCTGTGGGTCAGAAGCAGGGAGGGACCAACACTGCCTGGTTGCTTTCTTCTCATCTTTTGGCAAATAAAGTGCATGGAGCATCATTCTTTCAAGTCCCCTTTGCCAGAATATTTCTCTGGAATAATTTTCCCTCCCATTCCACAATCCCACTAACAGCAATCTCATATCAGTGAGCAAATATTCTTCTCTCAAACTGAAGTTCTGCTATTTTAGATCCCACTTGCCAAAGCTAGAGTGATTTGAGCATTCCTCTTCACCTAATATCAGTCCCCATCAGATAGACATTAAATGAATACAGCCTGCAGGTTAGTAAGAATGCTAACAATGCAGATGAAGTCCTGATAATCAGCAGCTGTGAATTAATTCAGCTAGCTCACAACCCAGGAGGGTGGCTGTTAATGGGAGCAAAGGGTACTGGGGAGAGTTGGCCACAGTGCCAAAACTTACAGCACCTTCCCCTAGGCCAAGCAGCCTGGCATTTTGAATCTAAAGTCATTACAGCAGAAATGAGATGAATTCCATTGTCCTATCTGGCAACTGTTCATCATGGCAGTCAACTTCCCTGTCAGAAAGGGAAACAGTCACATATTTTCACTTACAGGAATGAATTAAAATAACTGATTATGAGGGAGCCACTGACCCAGCTAGGCATTGAGAAAAGGGTCAGTTGACATTTTAAGCCATTCCATTTACTGGATTCATACTCAGAATTCTATAGTCTACTAAGTCTGGTAATGCAAAAGGCAGAATACTTTTCGTCTGAATATTTCAAAGCAATCACAACCTACTGCCTGTTCCTAGGTTGGCAAGCGGAGCCTTGGGGAATTTGAATCCTAATCTTACCCTCCTGCTTCCCCTCTGATCTGTCAGAATAGCTCCTTTTTGATTGGAATTTATCTTCACCATCAACAACAACCCACTATTTTGAGCTTTTGATGCTTAGAGGCCAAGCTCTGCTCAATTTGGATTGTTTGGTGTTCTCAAAATAGTGATTTTAGGCAGAGGAACACAGTGTATTCCTGAGTTTGACCAGTAGATGGAAGCATTTTTGACCGTGTGATACCTCTAGCTTCCCAGTCCTGGTAAAGAAGAATCTTTGATTTCCAGGAAAAGCTGAGAGGCTGAGTCGCCAGACCCATTTTCTGACATGGTATCTTATTTATGTATGGAACGTCTTCCCAAATAAAAAGGATTATGAATATTTTGAGATAATCAGGAAAGAAGGAATTAGGACATAATCAGTTTACTTTGAATAGCTGCAACCAACTAGTTTTGTTAATTCCCTCATACTCTTTTGATCAGGCAATGTTAAGTGAAGATCATAATTTTAAAAACTTACAGTTTCAAATCAATACAGTTCTCCTTAAGTCCCAAAGTGATTTATAAGCATTCTATCTTTAACCAAAGGTGGGTGAGAGGGAAGGGTTTAACACAGGTACTCTGCCTAGCTGGCTGAGAAATTGGATTCTAAAGCAAACTGTCTTTCCACTGAAACCTTACTATAGTATCTGTCTTTCCTATGTTTCTTAAAAGTTGGTAGATTTTAATTTAGGAACCATGGGATATTTTTGACAGAAATGTCAAGGAGATTGTAGGTTATTACTAATCATTGGCAGTGACTCAAATATGGGGCAATTATGTGTCTTGACATAGATGACAATTGTACTGATAGCAAACTGAAATATAATCACTCTCTCACTCTACCTCCTGAGGCTAAAACTCAAGATATGTTCAAATAAAGCCTTGAATGACTTTTCTCCCACTGAAAGAAATAAAGTCTACACCCCATACTTTGAATCAAACCTGAAGGAAGAGTGGCAGCCCTTGATGGTATCGCATGTCATGTACTGGGGGGGCATTCTCCAGCAAATCTCCAGTGTTCTGCTATAGCTAAAGGCCTCCTGGGGACCTTGGAGCACTGCATAAGGAACAACTCAGAAACTGATGATATACTCACCTAAATGTATGTGCTCTTTTCTGACTAGAGAAAAAATATATATAATTTACATAAATAATGTATATATTTGTACATAATTTCATATACATTCATACACAAACACACCCAGAATAAAAGACCATACAAGAGAGCATGCATATGGCAAATATGGATATATTCACTTAAACTTATGATCCTAGAGCTGGCTCCAGGGAACTGCTCAGACATTTAAACAGAGTTATGGGCCAAATAAGAGAAAATGCATTGAAAAAGAGAGAGGAAAAGAAGAGGACTAAAGATGGAGGCATGAGAGGTGAGAGAGAGGCCTCCTCCTAAAACCGCATACAATAAGAAATATAATTAATACAACTAATACTGAAAGACCAACAGGAAAGAAGGTTGTGCCAGACTACATACACCTGGAGAAAAGAACAGACCTCATGGAACAGGGTAACGTACCAAAGCTGTGGCCCAATGGGACCGAAGACCTTCCCATACCCCAGCTCACCAGCAGGAGGAAGAGAAATGGAGCAGGGAGGGAGTGGAGGGCTGGGGCTGCTGAACACCTAGTTCAGGAGACCTGCTCTGAGAGCACAAACCTACATTGCATGGTGCTTTGGTGATTAGGGGGCTGGAAAGCTAAGAAAGACAGAATACCTGGAGAGACTGAGATTCCAGCTGCATGTGGAAAACAGGGATCCATATCCAGCTGGTCTGGGACAAAAGAAAGGCGGGCAGTCTGAGAGACTTCCTAACAGTGAGAGGGCTGCTAAAGAGATTACCGCTCAGGAGAAAGGACGGTAGACAAAATTGTCCAGGTGCACTGTGCCCTGCAGGTTGGGAACTTTCACGATCCTCAGGCGCTCCAGCCCCCTGGCTAGCTACACAGCTCTAAGGCCCTCCACCATGCTACACAGCCTGCTGCACCTTCCTCCCGGCCAGCCCGCACCTGGCACACAAACCAGCAAACCCTGCCCTGGCATTAGGCCAGCCAGACAGAAGCCCCACCTACAGAAGCTACAAACGCAAAGCACAGAGGCTTATACATGTGTGCTTGGCCCACTGGTTCTGGCAGTGGAAACAGGCATAGCAGCCAGGAAGCAGGACAAAACTCTTTCCTACCCCCAGGCACCAACACTGCTCCACTGTGACCCCTGACATTGCTCTAGGGGCTGAGCAGCTCCAGAGAGTAGAGCTTCTGGGCAACAGAGGTCACCACATACAAGTATGAAACATTAAAGGAACCTGGTTCAAAGCAAAATCATACATACACAAGAGAAAGAGTGAAATGAAACTGATCTCATGAATCTTCTGGAAAGCAATCTCAAAATAAAAATCATAAACATGCTCATGGAGGTACAGGAAAATATTCAAGAACTCAGGAATGAATTCTGGTTGCAGATCCAATCATTACAGAACACAGCATCAGAAATGAAACATACAATGGAAGTTTTAAAAGCAGACTAGATACAGTGGAGGAGACGATAAATGAAATAGAAACTAGAGAAGAGGAATACAAAGAAGCTGAGGCACAGAGAGAAAAAAGGACCTCTGAGAATGAAAGAATATTGAGAGAACTGTGTGACCAATCCAAACGGAACAATATTCGTATTATAGGGATACCAGAAGAAGAAGAAGAAGAAGAGAGAAAAAAGGTTAGAAGTGTCTTTGAGGAGGTAATTGCTGAAAACATCCCCAATTTGGGGAAGGAGATAGTGTCTTGGGCCATGGAGGTGCACAGATCTCCCAATACAAGGGACCCAAGGAAGACAACACCAAGACATATAATAATTAAAATGGCAAATATCAAGGATAAAGACAGACTATTAAAAGCAGCCAGAGAGAGAAATAAGATCACATACAAAGGAAGGCCCATCAGGCTATCACCAGACTTCTCAGCAGAAACCTTACAGGCCAGAAGGGAGTGACATGATGTATTTAATGAAATGAAGCAGAAGGGCCTGGAACCAAGATTACTTTATCCAGCAAGATTATCATTTTAATTTGATGGATGGATTAAACAATTTCCAGATAAGCAAAAGCTGAGAGAATTTACCTCCCACAAACCGTCTCTACAGTGTATTTTGGAAGGACTGCTATAGATGGAAATGTTTCTAAGGTTTAATGCCTGTCACCAGAGGTAATAAAGCCATAGTAAAGAAAGTAAGTCAGTCAAGGGATAGACAAAGAGTACAGAATATGATACCTAATATATAAAGAATAGAGGAGGAAGAGAAAGGAGGAGAAAAAAAGAACCTTTAGATTGTGTTTGCAATAGCATACTAAGTGAGTTAAGTTAAACCCTCACATAGTAAGGAAGTTAACCTTGAACCTTTGGTAACCATGAATATAAAGACTACAATGGAATAAATAAATACTTATCGATAATCACCCTAAATGTAAATGGTCTGAATGCACCAATCAAAAGACATAGAGTCAGTTTTTGGATTAAAAAACAAGACCCATCTATATGCTTCATACAAGAGACTCCCTTCAAACCCAAAGACATACAGACTAAAAGTGAAGGGATGGAAAAAGATATTACAGGCAAATAACAGGGAGAAAAAAGCAGGAGTTACAGTACTTGTATCAGACAAAATAGACTTCAAAACAAAGAAAGTCACAAGAGACAAAGAAGGACATTACATAATGATAAAGGGGGCAGTCCAACAAGAGGATACAACCATTATAAATGTCTATGCACCCAACATAGGAGTACCTACATATGTGAAACAAATACTAACAGAAATAAAGGGGGAAATAGAATGCAATGCATTCATTTTAGGAGACTTCAACACATTACTCACTCCAAAGGATAGATCAACCAGACAGAAAATAAGTAAGGACACAGAAGCACTGAACAACACATTAGAACAGATGGACCTAATAGACATCTATAGAACACTCCACTCAAAAGCAGCAGGATACATATTCTTCTCAAATGCACATGGAACATTTTCCAGAACTGACCACATACTAGGCCACAGAAAGACCCTCAGCAAATTTAAAAAGATTGAAATTGTGCCAACCAACTTCTCAGATCACAAAGGTATAAAACTAGAAATAAATTGTAAAAAGAAAACGAAAAGGCTCACAAACACATGGAGGCTTAACAACATGCTCCTAAATAATCGATGGATCAATGATCAAATTAAAACAGAGATCAAGCCATATATGGAGACAAATGAAAACAACAGCGCAATGCCCCAACCTCTGTGGGACACAGCAAAGGCAGTTCTAAGAGGAAAGTATATAGCAATCCAGACCTATTTAAAAAAGGAACAAAAATCCTAAATGAATAGTTTAAATTCACAATTATTGAAACTGAATAAAGAAGAACAAATGAGGCCCAAATCAGTAGAAGGAGGGACATAATAAAGAGAGGAGGATAAAACAATAGAAAACAGTAATGAAACCAAGAGCTGGTTGTTTGAGAAAATAAAATAGATAAACCCCTAGCCAGACTGATCAAGAAAAAAAGAGAATCTATACACATAAACAGAATCAGAAATGAGAAAGGAAAAATCACTATGGACACCACAGAAATACAAGAATTATGAGAGAATACTATGAAAAATTATATGCTAAAAAACTGGATAACCTAGAAGAAATGGACAACTTTTTAGAAAAATACAACCTTCCAAGACTGACCCAGGAAGAAACAGAAAATCTGAGCAGACCAATTACCAGCAATGAAATTGAATTGGTAATCAAAAAACTACCCAAGAACAAAACCACTGGACCAGGTAGATTCACTGCAGAATTTTATCAGACATTTAGAGAAGACATAATATCCATTCTCCATAAAGTTTTCCAAAAAATTGAAGAGGAGGGAATACTTCCAAACCCATTCTGTGAGGCCAGCATCACACTAATAACAAAACCAGGCAAAGACACCACAAAAAAACAAAATTACAGACCAATATCCCTGATGAAAATAGATGCAAAAATACTCAACAAAATATTAGCAAACTCAATTCAAAAATAAGTCATGAGGATCATACATCATGATCAATTGTGATTCATTCCAGGGATGCAAGGATGGTACAACACTCAAAAATTCATCAACATCGTCCACTATAACAATAAAAAGAAAGACAAAAGTCACATGATCATCTCCGTAGTTGATGAAAAAGAATTTGACAAAATTCAAAACCCATTCATGATAAAAACTCTCAGCAAAATGGGTATAGAGGGCAAGTACCTCAACATAATAAAGGCCATATGTGACAAACCCACAGCCAACATCACAGTTAACAGTGAAAGCCTGAAAGCTTTTCCTCTAAGATAGGGAAGAAGACAAGGATGCCCACTCTCCCTGCATTTATTCAACATAGTACTGGAGGTCCTAGCCACAGCAGTCAGACAACACAAAGAAATGAAAAGAATCCAGATTGGTAAGGAAGAAGTCAAACTGTCACTGTTTGCAGATGACATGATATTGTACATAAAAAACCCTAAAGAATCCACTCCAAAACTGCTAGATCTAATATCTGAATTCAGCAAAGTTGCAGGATACAGAATTAATACACAGAAATCTGTTGCATTCCTATATACACTAATGATGAACTAGCAGAAAAAGAAATCAGGAAAATAATTCCATTCACAATTGCATCAAAAAGAATAAAACACCTAGGAATAAACCTATCCAAGGAAGTGAAAGACCTATAACCTGAAAACTACAAGACACTCATATGAGAAAGAGGACTCTAATGGAAATTCATCCCACGCTCTTGGGTAGAAAGAATTAATATTGCCAAAATGGCCATGCTGCCTAAAGCAATCTACAGATTCAATGCAATCCCTATCAAAATACCAACAGCATTCTTCAATGAATTGGAACAAATATTTCTAAAATTCACATGGAACCACAAAAGACCCCAAATAACCAAAGCAATCCTGAGAAGGAAGAATAAAGCAGGGGGGATTATGCTCCCTGACTTCAAGCTCTACTACAAAGCCACAGTAATCAAGATAATTTGGTACTGGCACAAGAACAGACCTATAGACCAATGGGACAGAATAGAGTCTAGATATTAACCCAAGCATATGTGGTCAATTAATATGTGATAAAAGAGCCATGGATATACAATGGGGAAATGACAGCCTCTTCAACAGCTGGTCTTGGCAAAACTGGCAGCTACATGTAAAAGAACGAAACTGAATTACTGTCTAACTCCATACACAAAAGTAAACTTGAAATGGATCAAAGATCTGAATTTAAGTCATGAAACCATTAAACTCTTAGAAGAAAACATAGGCAAAACTCTCTTGAATATAAACATGAGCAATTTTTTCATGAGCCTGTCTCTCCAGGCAAGGGAAACAAAGCAAAAATGAACAATTGGGACTATATCAAACTAAAAAGCTTCTGTACAGCAAAGGAAACCATCAGTAGAATAAAAAGGCATCCTACAGTGTGGGAGAATATATTCATAAATGATATATCTGATAAGGGGTTGACATCCAAAATATATAAAGAGTTCATGCACCTCAACAACCAAAAAGCAAATGATCTGATTAAAAAATGGGCAGAGGATCTGAACAGACACTTCTTCAAAGAAGAAATTCAGATGGCCAACAGGCACATGAAAAGATATTCTACATCTCTAATCATCAGAGAAATGCAAAGTAAAACCACAATGAAATATCACCTCACACCAGTTAGGATGGCCAACATCCAAAAGAAAAACAACAACAAATATTGGTGAGGATGTGGAGAAAGGGGAACCCTCCTACACTGCTGATGGGAATGTAAATTAGTTCAACCATTGTGGAAAGCAGTATGGAGGTTCCTCAAAAAACTAAAAATAGAAATACCATTTGACCCAGGAATTCCACCCCTAGAAATTTACCCTTAGAATGCAGTTTCCCAGATTCAAAAAGACATATGTACCCCCATGTTTATTGCAGCACTATTTACAATAGCCAAGAAATGGAAGCAACCTAAGTGTCCATCAGTAGATGAATGGATAAAGAAGATGTGGTACATATGCACATTGGAATATTATTCAGCCATAGAAGGAAACAAATCCTACCATTTGCAACAATATGGACGGAGCTAGAGGGTATTATACTCAGTGAAATAAGCCAGGCAGAGAAAGACAAGTACTTAATTGTGGAGTGTAACAACAAAGCAAAATTGAAGGAACAAAACAGCAGCAGACTCACAGAATCCAAGAATGAATTAATAGTTACCAAAGGGAAAGGGACTGGGGAGGATGGGTGGGAGTGAGGGATAAGGGGATTAAGGAGCATTATGAATAGCACACATAATGTAGGTGGGGGGCACAGGGAAGGCAGTATAGCACAGAGAAGACAAGTAGTGACTCTATAGCATCTTACTATGCTGATGGACAGTTACTGTAATGGGGTATGTGGGGGGTACTTGATGATGGGGAGAATCTAGTAACCACAGTGTTGCTCATATGATTATATGTTAATGATACTATAATAAGAAATAAAAAAGAATCCATAATAACTAAATTCTGATCATCTGAGGAAGCCATGAAAGCAGTCATAAAAATTGCCAAGGATTTAGGAAAATGCTATTGATGCTATTAGCTGTTGTCTTGGTAGCATTTCATGCTTACCTCCCCTCAGGGGCTATTTTCCCAAGCTAACGCTTATATAAATAAAACTAATCAGAGCATATACGATATATTCCATCCTACTTTCCACCATCAAATTTGCCATGGTAGTTAATGGACTAAGGCGTTATTTTATTTCTGTTAACCCTGAGTCAGACTCACAAACTAAACTGAGCTATTTAGTTTTTGCCACCCTTCCCTCCCCCTAGTGCTGCCAGATTTTAACTTTTGGAATAGTAAACATATTCTTACTTGGGAGAAAAGTGAAGCGTGGTTTACTGGTACTATCTGTTTGAATTCCTATATAGATCTATTGTGTGATCTACCCAAGGATCAAGGCACTAAGACACTACTTACCTCAGGCACACCAGAGTTCAACCAGATAAACCTGGTAAATGCAAACTGGAGTTCCCACTCGTGGTTGTCCAGAAAAGATTCTCGTTCAGTCTGGCAAGAGTTAGTATTATTTCTGAATTTAAGCTGACCTTGTTGACCTAAACTGCAAGGTAAATAAAATGATATCTAGTAAATACATAGGTCCCCAGAGGATTTCTTCCAGTGGCTGCAAGTTGTTATCAATTTCTATTGATAATAATTTCTCTACATTTATGGGATAGAGAAAATCTGCAGCTCCTCTCCCAACATCTTTCAAGACAGTTGACTCAAAAATAGCCAGCTTCTTTGCCATAGTATCAACTCTACAGGGGCACTTTTAATGGAGGAAATGGGCTCCTTGGCTCTTCTCGGGGTTAGAGACACTGTTCCTCTCTTTGTGGCCATGGTACTGCTTCTAGTGCCTTTCTATCTGCAGGACAGACAGGCTATGTGGACAGGAAGTGAAGCTGGAGCCAGAAAAGCATGAAGCCTGTGGAGGCAGGCGTCATGGGCTCCAGACATCTGCAAAAAATGTTGAAAATGAGCCATTTGTGAAACCTTGAGAAGCGTTCTAAAGCTCTCTCAAGACATCAAAAGCCAAATATCATAATCAAAGGAATAAAGAAATAAAATCTGCCATTTTTATATTTTTGTCAGGATTACTTTTAATTCCATTTAACCAGAAAATACTGTATTGTATTAATGATATTTCTAGCTTTAAAAATAAAGATGTATTTTGAAACACAAAATAAATGCAAAAATAAAAAACTTTTTGAGGAAGGAAACCTTTGACAGTAAGTATTTTAGATTTATATCAAACCATTTGACAGTATCTTTTGCCTGCCTGGGTCTGACAGTAAGTCCAGGGAGCCTCCAGAGAGTCACATGTGAAGCTCATCTCTGAGTACGTGTTTCTGAATCACACCTGAAGGCCAGACAAGACAGACAGATTACCCAGAGCAACAGAGGTGTGTTTCTTCCTAAGAGTTCCATAATATTGACATGGACCCAAATGTATAAATTAAAAAATAGTCCTAATCAGGGTATAGAGAATTAATCTACAGATCCCAGAGGTTTTGGAAAGGCATTTCCAGATGACATAACTTTAAAAACTCATGGTATGAGATCAATATTGTCAGCGCTCTCAAAACCTCTAAAGTGTCTGTCAGTTTTCTCTCAGTGAAAAATTTCAATTGCCATTAAAAAGCTTTTTAAAACTTTTATGTTTAATGATAATGGAGCTGCACAGCTCAATATGGTAGCCATCGGCTGCATGTGGCTATTTAAATTTAATTAAAATTAATAAAATTGAAAATTATGTTCCTTCATTGTACTAGCCACATGTAAAGTACCCTATGGCCTCATGTGGCTGCTAGCTACCATATTGCACAGCACAAGCATAAAACATTTCCGACATTGCAGAAAGTCTTATTGAACACCACTGATCTACAGCAACTGTTCTTAGTGTATTCAGTAAGTCACTAGCTCCAGGCTCTTAATGAAGGGTAATGTACAGGGAGTTCTCAGTTAAGGTTTTCCTTTCTGCAGTTCTTTTTAACTGTCTCTTAAGAGGAGGCTCTATTATAGAGGATTTTCCTAAATCAGTTTAGACATCAAGCTTTTCTTTGTGAAGGAACTCCCAGGGCAGTGTTCCATGGAGCAAACTTTGGGATCTGTAGAATAAGTAGTTTGACAGCACGTACCATGCCTTACTCATCTCTCTCACCCACTTTTGTGTCCAGAATAATGCCTCACACATAGTAGGTATGAACTGTTGGCTTAAGTGAGCCAAGTGCTAAGGCTGGGTGAAAGAGAGAGGGTAAACAGATACAGGGTGAGAACCAGTGAGAATCATTTATTTTTAGATTCCCCGACCAGTTGCATTCTCCATGGGGGCTACCAAATAACGTAAAACCATCACTCTTATATACCCAAGTACACACAACTTCTAATTTCTGCATTTCTATTTACCTTTCTGATGTATACCATTTCATTTATTAATTTTTTTGACAGAGAGCAGGAAACATTATTAAAGGTATATTATCCTGAATTATTGCTTAACTTGAAGGGAATTTGCTTGAAACTCCAATCCCTCTCACTGCACTGGAAAGAAAGAAGTCTACAGACTCCAGAAACCTCCTATCTTCATAGTATTGCAGTACGGACAAGTTCTAATGAAAATTGATGCTTTAAAAACAACTTAAATTTTCCTTTTTGTGACATATCTTACTGAAAGCTAGCTAGAGCCTGGGAAGCAAGAGAACATCGTTTCCAAGGAAAACCACATAATCCTTTCAAAAAACTCTTCAGAATACTATAGTTTATTTTACTTTTAACCAAACTCTCCTTAAAGCCTTGGTTGTCCTAACTGTCCTAACTCTAAAACAGAATAAATACTCTGAGACCCTAGTAGGATGTTAGAAGAAAAAGGATGGTGAGATAAAATTGTCTGTATCTCCACAGGGGCCAAGTGTTAGCAAACTCTCCAAGACTTCCCTTCCTTCAGTCTTTACTCTTCTTTCCTCTGCCCAGATATCTTCCTCTTTTAAACCCAAAGGCCCATCGCCCCCAGGAAGCTTTATTTCCCCCTCTTCTGATTGCTTGTATTGTTCCCCATTGTAACTCAGGCTTGGCTTTGCCCTGGGTCTTCCTTCTTTTAGGTGGGTACTTTTGTGCCATTGTTGTTTCCCAGATAAGCTGAATTACTCTTTAGAACAGAGATCAAGAGTTAGTGACTTCTTTGTTCCTTACTACTTAGCACAGTGTCAAGCAAGCACCAGTTGTTCAATAAGTAGTGATTTTAAAGGCACCCTCACACACTGCTTAGAGTAGATTATTTATATCCAACAATAAAACTTACTTCATTCAAGATTATTGACTTTAAAAGTTGTAGTAATACATATAATAGGTAAGAGCTTGGAAAATAAAATAATAATAGAATATAATTTGATATAAATTAGCTAAAATAAAAGAACAAAACACTTAGAGATCTTTAGAGATACATAGTCATATAGCAACCATTGTTATAATGCGGAAGATAAACTAAAATTTACCTCTCTTTTCTCAACAGCATTTTTTATTGAGATGTACCTTCAGGCAACATAAAAATTCACCTTTTTAAAGTGTATGTATCAATGGATTTTAGTATAATCACTGTGTGGTAGAACCATCACTATTATCTAATTCTAGAACTTTTCCATCATCCCTAAAAGAAACCCTATACCCATTAGCAGTTGGCCCCATTTTCTCCCATTCCCTATCTGCTGGAAGCCACTAATCTACTTTCTAGTTCTATAGATTTGTCTATTTGGGGCATGTCATAAAAATGGAATTACACAATAGTGTCTTTGTGTCTGGCTTCTTTCACATAGCATGTTCTCAAGGTTCATCCACGTTGTAGCATGTATTCATATTTCATTTCTTTATATAGTGGAATACTATTCCACGGTAGGGATTGTAACTCTGGGGGGAAAATATGTTCCCAGCCCAGAGCAAATAAATCCTGGAAGCTGAAATCAGTCAAAGGGAGAAATAGAGTGGGAAAAACCTGTTCATTGCTTACAAGCAGTCACCTGCTCCTGCTCACCTGTGTCTCTCCAGACCTGGTTGCAAAAAGATTCCACCCAACCTCTCGAGTCCAGGTGTGTGCTTGCTCCTCACCCACCTTGTCACCACCTATTGATAGGGAGATGGACTGCTTCTCTCCAGTCCTTGGAAACACCTATTGATATGGAGATGTACAAAGGCCAGGCAAGAGATTCTAGAAATATATTTTAATTTTACCCACATGGATATACTGCATTTTGTTTATCTATTCATCAGCTGATGGACATTTAGGTTGTTTCCACTTTTTACCTATTGTGAATGCTGCTGCTGTGAACATCTCTGTCCCAGTTTTTGTGTTGACATATGATTCTATTCTCTCCAGTATATACCTAGATAGAATTGCAATTGCTATTTTCTTTCTTGTACTCTTCATGTAAATCATTGAAGTCATGCATTTTTATATCATGCTTGTGTAATCACTAAAAGTGATCCCTGAGAGATTCTCTTTGCCAGAGATATTGCAAACCAAGTGATTATTCTGAAAAAAGGATTTCTTTTAAAAATAGTCTAATTTGGACTGGTTTCTCCATAATGACTTCACTTATTCTCTGACTCTGCCTATAGGGTATCTTCAGAGGACCTAACCTCTCAGCCTCTCAACACAACAGGTCTCCTCAGATAAATATGTAATCTGGCTATAATTAATTTAAGACAGGTTCAGTAGGGCAAGTCCACTCCCCAACTTCCAACCAGATGGCTGCCTCAACGTTCTTCCTAATAGAAATTCTGGGGCCACAGTGTTCTTATGCCTTCTTTCTTAGATTCTCTGCCTCTTGAGTCACTGGAGCTATTTGACTAAGAGGCTGACAAAAGAAACACCAGTCCATCATTTGGCAGAGTGTTTATGGGAATGCTGATGTGTGCAAGTGCTGTTTGGGATAAGAGGGTGGTCACGCCCTAACTTACCCTGGCCCTCAGGGGAGGTCAAGGGCACAGGGGTGGTGATTGCTTCAGGTGGCCCAGCAGCAAGGATTCTTCTTGGAGATGGCTACTGGAGTGGAACTCCCCACATCCAACTGCCTAGTTCTCTGAATAAAGATAGTTGCTGATTTGAGAAGAGGAAATGTGAAGATGATATATAAAGTACCCCATAGGATGAAAAATTATAACCTATTCCCAAGTTCAGAAAAATAAATTTCCTCCTATGGGCCTAAAAATAATTTAGCAGTGTTTTTCAGCCCAGATAAAAGTCAATTTAGGAAGTCACAACCAGCATTATTTTTTCTGGGATATGATGAGATGGGATGGGATGGGATAGAATGGAATAGAACAGGATGGAGTGGGGTGGAGAGGAGGAAGGGAAGGGAAGGGAAGGGAAGAGGAGGGGAGGGGAGGGGAGGGAGGGGAGGAGTACAGAGGGATGGGGAAGGAGGGGCATTTTCCAGGTAGCAAGAGTAAGTACCATTACTTCAAACTTTGTCTTGGTTGTGCCTGGTGTGTGTGTGTGTGTGCATGTGCACACACACACACATGCACAGAGCTGAGTCATGATATAAATGCATTTTTTCACCCTGGATCCCCTTAGAAATGTTTGAAAACACTCTTCTGTAGAAATCTTCAATTACTTTTTCTTGTTTCCTGTTAGCAACGGGCATTTGCAAACATTTCTGACAATGTTCCTGGCTTATGTATAAATATTCTATGTTCTGAAGCAGAGGCTAATTCACATTTTGATCATTCCCCTGTAGCCAAAAGTTGTGTAAGAGGTGTTGTGATATCTTTTATATGAAAGGCCAGTTGAGGTGTGCTGTGACATGTTGGAAATAAAGATTTCTGGAATTTCTAAATGTTTTTGAGAGAAAACTGAGCTATCAACCTTCTCTATTCCTGGGAATGTTCCAAATGGGCTTAAAGCATTGTTTTGGAGGTATGGAAGCCAAGGAAATTAGCAAACAGCATGAGAACAGGTGTGACACAAAACATTGCAATGTTTTGTCTAGAAAACTTCAATCTTTCCTTTACATGTATTGCCACACAAAATGAGTGGCCTCCAAGCAAGTCTTATTATACTTGTCTCCTAAGCAATAGGGAAATGTGTCTCTTTTAGTGGCCAAAAAAAAAAAAAAAAGGGCACTGAAACCCATGATACATTCATGAGCCCTGCCCAAGTTTCCTGTTTGTGATAAATGCCCACTTTGTAGAAACTCAAAGAAGGAAAGTCCACTTGACCTCCATTAATGCACTTCCTTTCTAGCCTCAGTTATCATACCAGTTCCTGTAGGACACAAACACAGAAACTGTTACACCTTCACAGAGGTAGAGCAACCACAAAAACAGGGCAACCATGGAAACAGGACCATTTTCCCAATGAGGGCCCTCGGTGTATTTTTTCTGTGACCGGTATTTCTAGGCTTTAACTCATATCTCAGACACTCCTTGACACTGTCAGAAATGCAGTCCAGATATATTCCTCAAAAGAGCCACTTTATTTCTTCTCCTTTTCTCATTCTCACTCACAGAAACAATCCTCATTCTTGACTTCTCACTTACAGACTAGTTTCAAATTTCCAAACACCCCTAAGAAACTGGGATGCCTGGTTGTCCCACCAATTACAACATTTCTGTCACCCAAACTCTTTTGAACCTGAAGTCAGGATCCTTCCCATATAGTGCTACCAGCAAGAAATGCACACATTTTGAAATTCTTCATACATCATTCCAATCTGTCAGTAGGCTCTGTTACTTATTCCTTTGAGATGTCAGTGAGATTTTCCATTATCCATTTACTCTGGGGCCACCGTATTCATGGTTGTAGTCACCTTGTGTATGATTTAGTGCTTTAGCCTCTTCATTCTTCATTCAATTGATGGAGAAATTATAGGCAGGAGGATACTTTAAATTTTTATGTAAAATGTACTAGGTGTCAAACAATGTAATAGTCACAGAATAAAAACTATAAGTAAAACTCAATCTCTGACATCAAGTTGCTCAGAATTTCTTCGTTGCTACTGCTGGACTAGTACCAAGCATTCTTAGATAACAGTGTCATCATGTCACTTTCCTCCTACAGAATTTGGGATTAAGTACAACTGCTTTTACCTGTGGTCTTTGCTATTTGGAATTACTCCATCTGTCTACCTTATTCCCCTTAATTTCCTCCCAGGTCCATTTTTGCGATGTTGCACTCCCACCTGTCCCCTCCAGGCTCCACACACTTCTTTTCCTGTACTCTGGTCACCCTTCCTGGATACCTCTCTCCCTTCCTCTCCCCACATAAAACTTATCCATCCTTCTGAGTCTGTTTGAGAGCCTATCTTCTACACAAATTTTTTGCTCTTTCCCCAAACCAATGTTTCTTTTTCCAAATCCTATTGTACCAATAGTTGGAGGACAATTATACCTTAGGGCACTGAATATGATATTCATTGTATCTTATGTTAAGGGCACCATTACACACAAAATACATACTTGTGGATCTTCTCAAATACTTAATATTGGTCCCAGACCACCTAGCACTGTACCAAAACAGTAGTAGACTTAGCCTTCATCAAGTATGCTCTTCAATTTCACCATTCCATGACTGTTTAGGAATGTTCAGTAACTGACCACCTGTGCCTGGTCCAGAGTCAAACACTGGGGGTACAGGTATATGCAAAGAAACAGATCCTGATATTGTAAATAAATACACAGCACAGCAGAAGCCCAGAGGGTAGAGAGATTTACTATCTGAGGAAGTAACATGGGGACTCCTGAAAGGGATGTTCTTTCCTGCCTGGAATGTGCTTCTTTTGTTGTTTAACTAGCAAATTGTACCCATCTCTCATGAAATCACCTCAAAGTCTACTTCTTCTCTGTGGCTTTCTTGTAAAAAAAGAAGGAATAAAAACCCAGATAAGTGTAATGATTTTCCCAAATGATGCATATTTTTTCTTCATGTGTTCTTCATAAGTATTTATCTGTGATATTTGTTTTAAGTGATTAGTCTTACAAACTTCTTTTTAAGATTTTTGTGGTAACTATATGTCAAGGACAATCTTGGACATTAATTGCAGGTGTTAGAGTGATTTGCAGAAATTATTTAGATTATATGACTCTCCTTATCTATCTCCTTTTTCTTTCTTTTTCTTTTCTATTTTGGTACTTAGCTTCTTCAAGGCTCTGAGTGGACTAAGAGAGTCTATAAAGGAGATGTTGTGCTCTCCACCTAGAACAAGCCCCGCACTGTGTGGCTAATCAGGACAGAGTGTTTTCAAAAGGTCTCAATTTCCTTCCCTGGATCACAGGGAAGAAGTTTTCGATCTGACCCACCTAATCTCTCATTTTCAGCCAGTTGGGAAAACAGAATTCTCAGGATTCCAGACCACTGCAGTAGTGGGGAGTAAATAATGAGAGGAGAGTAGTTAAATACAGCCAGTTGGTCTGAGTTCCTCCATGGACCTCTTAACTTTTATTAACCATTTTGATAGCAGAGCTCTTTTTTTTCTCAGCCTTCCTAATAGTGTAAATGCTCTGACCTTCTTTTTTTAAAAAAACAAAAATAAAATTACTGTTCATTCAAGTGTATTCAGTAATTGTTCACTAAATTCCTATGCCTCAAACATTGAAAACTGACACTGAGGAAACCACAAAATGATTCAACTTAAAACGTTACTGGGAAGCTCCCACTGCTACAAATGATGTACATCACTTTACCTCTTTTTCTTTTAGAACATTGTCATGCAATACCTCTGGAGGGGAGGGCGTGAGGAGCAAAAGCTCTCCTAGGCCCTTGGTAAGAGTGCAGAATGGCATTCTCAGGGTACCTTGTTATTATCTATCAAAATCTCAAATATTTCTACTTTTGACCCATCAACTCCATACCATAACTGTAGTATACTGGTATAGTCACATAAATAGGCCAAGGTTTATGTTTAAGAGTTTTTATTGCAGTATTGCCTATAATAGCAAAAATAACCGAAAAAGTATTAACAGGGATGATTGGATAAAATGCAATAAAGACATTCAATGAAGTTAATGCAGCTAAGTTTTTAATTAAAGTATAGTTGACACACAATCCTGTGTTCGTTTCAGGTATATAACATAATGATTCAACAATTATATATGTTACAAAATGGTCACCACAATAAGTGTAGTCACCATCTGTTATCATACAGAGTATTTAAAATATTATTAACTATGCTATACCTTCATCCCTGTGACTAATTTATTTTATAATTAGAAGTTTGTACCTCTTTACCCCTTCACCTATTTTACCCATCCCCCCATTTCCCTCCCCACCCCACCGCAATCACCAGTTTGTTCTCTGTATTTACTAGTCTATTTCTGTTTGTTAGTTTGTTGTTAGATCTAAGTGGAATCATATGGTATTATACTATTCTTTTTTATTTATTTTACTTAGGATAATATCCTCTAGACCCATCCATATTATGAATGGCAAGATTTCATTCTTTTTTTAAGGCTAATACTCCATTGCGTATGTGTACCACATCTTCTTTATCCATTCATCTATTGATGGATGCATCCGTCAGTGCAACTGTGTTAAAACATGAGACAGATCCATATATGCAGATATGGAATGACTTCTAAGATGTGTTTTTTAAAAATAATTTATACCAAACTTTTGAGGTATCACTGTTATTTTTTTAAATGCTTTGTAAAGACTCCTATTTTCAACCATAATGTTAAAGTAATAGGTCAATGTGATAAATCAAATTTTCCCTCTCTGTCCTATATAACTATAAAAGTGAACAAACTATTTTAAGCAGCAGTGTTCAGGAATTTGACACTAGAGAATGCAAAGCTGCCTGTGATTTTTGAGAGGAGGAAAACATAAAGTGAGCTGTGCGTTCACCATGGCTTTCCATCTCAGGGATGGCACAAGAAAATGCAGACCAGCAGAGAGTGCCCAGCTCTCTGGGTGAGAGATAAAAAGTCAGGGCTACTGGGGAGGTGGAATGTGAGGGACAGAGTACTGGAGTGGAGGAGTTATTTAGAATCTATATGTGGGGGAGTACCCTTGAATACTGAGCTATGCACATACAGTAAGATCCTGCAAAATCTGGGATAATAGCTACTAGTGGGTTGTGAGCTGAATGGAGATTCTGGAGCTTATGCCATATGCTGAAATACGCTGGGGTCCCAACCAACCAGAATGAACAGAACTTGCTGACTACCCTGAGCATTCAGTTGGCACCTTACAAAGGACATACCATGGAATAGAAATGTTGCAACTTTGCATAAAGGTAAATCCTAGAGTAGCTCAGCAAACCAAGCCTTGCTGAGATTAAACTGATCCTCCAGTAGATTGATTAATTTTCAAAATAAAATGTAGTAATAGTCAGAGAAACAGATGACCTCAAGAAAATGTCATCCTTAATATTCAATATATGATAAAATAAATTACTAGACATGTGAAAAAATAAGAAAATAGGAAAAGAAAATAGTAAATCAAAAGGTCGAGTGATAATACAGATGTAGAATTTGGAAGAAAAATATTTTTTTAGTGGAAAATATAAATATGAGAGAGTAAGTGGTTAATTGCATCAGAGAGGAAAAAAGATATATACCTAAAAGAAATCTCAAGCCGAATAATACAATATTTGGAGTGAAAGATAGAGTAAATGAATTCAATAGAAGATCAGACACTCCAGAAAAAAGTATCAATGTCCTTGAAAATTGTTCAATACAAACTATACAAAATGAAGCACACGGATGGGAAAAAAACTGAAAAAAATAAAATAGAGACACCGTAATTTGTGAGACAGTATTGAGCCACATATGTGCAATTGGAGTCAAAGAAGGGAAGAATTGACAGACTGAGGCAAAAGGAAAAAAGTTTGATAAAATAATGACCAAAAAGTTTTTCAATTTTAACATAAATTTCAGCCCATAGAATTGAAAATCTTGACAAAAGGAAACCAAAGTAAGCAAAAAAAAAACAAACAAAAACCCACATCCAGGTACATTATAATTAAATTGATTTTTAAAAATCTAAGAAAAAATTCTGAAAGAGGCCAGAGAAAGACACGGTACATGGAGGGGGACAACAATAAGGATAAAGTGAGCACTGACTCCTTATCACAAACAATGCAAGCTAGAAGAGTGGGGAGTCATTTTTTTAAAAGTGCTATGGAATAAACAACCTTTCAACCTAAGATTTCATAGCCTGCAAAAATGTTCTACAAAAATGAAGGCAAACTAGAGACATTTACAAATGAAGACTAGCTGACAGCAGCACCATGCGTAAGTAGCAGAACTGTACCTCAAAAAATGTTAAAAGAAATTTTTCAGTCTAGAAAATACTGAAACTAAAAGGAACTAAATATCGGCAAAGAAATGAAGTGTGCCAGATATATATAATAAATATTTGCAAAAATATAAAAATATGTCTCCAATTAGTATTTGAATTTCTTCATAAGACAAAGGAACAATGACTATGAAGTATTTAGTTTTAGTGTTTATAAACATAAAGTGTACAGCAGGAAGCATGGAGGACACAGGGTAAATGTCACAAGGTTCTTACATTGTATATGAAAAGATTTTAATTTAAATATGACTATAAGTTAATGCATATTTTAACCACAACTGCTAAAAATGAAAATAAGTAGATTCAGCTGAAAAGCAAAAAGATTAGATAAATGGAATAACAACAAATACTTGATTAATCTAGAAGATAATAGAAAAAGGAAAACCAAAGGAACAAATGGCATAAACAAGGAAAGTAGCAATCATATCAATAATTAATAAATGTAAATGGAGTAAACCCTGATTAAAAGGCAGAGATTGTTAAGTCTGGATAAATAAGCAGAATTAAACTATATTAAGACACAGACATTGAAAATAACAAAGTGGAAAAATATTTAATATGTATATGAAAGGAGACCTTATAGAGAATGTAAATATATTAGGAGGGTAAAGAAATATTATTAACTGCTTTGTACCTATAATACCAATCTATACAAACTCTTTCAGAAAATAGTGGAGGAGGAAATACTTTCCAACTCCTTCTATGGGCCAGTGTTACCCTCCCTAATACTGAATACAGAGAAAAGCATAAAGAAGAAAATGTTTAAGAAAATATTCCTCTTGCATAAATCATAAAAATCCTTAACAAAATGTTAGCAAATTAAATTCAGCAATATATCAACATTATAATGCATCATGATCAAGTCAGGTTTACATGGAATGCAATATTGGTTTATCATTTGGAAATCAATCAGTATAAACCAATAGAATAAAGGTAAAAGCCCATATGGTCATTTTAATATGTGCAGAAAATGCATTTAACAAAATTCAACATGCATTTATGATAAAAACACGCAGCAAACTAAAAATGAAGGGAACTTCCCCAACCTGATCAAGGGTGTCTATATAAAACCTAGTTAAGCATAGGGAATTTTAGGACAGTGAAACTATTCTCTCTGATATTATAATGGTGGATATATGACATTATACATTTGTCAAACACAAGGATGAACTAGAATGAAATATAGACTTAATGATAATGTATCAGTAACCATTCATCAGTTGTAACACACACATTCATCATATGTACCACACTAATGCAAGATATTAATAATAAGGAAAACTGGGAGTGGGGGAAAGGATATGTGAACTCTGTACTTTCTGCTCAGTTTTTCTGTAAATCTGAAACTGCTCTAAAAATAGTCACTTAATTTTTTAAAACCCTACAGAAAACATTGAACTTCATAGTGAAGAATTGGATACATTTTCCATTTTAATGGGAAAAAAGACAATGATATCCATTCTAATCATTTCTTTTTTTTTTATTTTTTTTAGATAATTATTTTTTATTGAAGGGTAGTTGATGCACAGTATTACATTACATTAGTTTCAAGTGTACAACACAGTGATAAAACATTTATATACATAATTCTAGGTTCCAGCTATCACCCTACCAAGCTGTTACAATAACTTGACTATATTCCTTATGCTATACATTATATCCCGGTTACTTATTTATTTTACCATTGGAAGTCTGTCCTTTTTTTTTTTTTTGTGAGGGCATCTCTCATAGTTATTGATCAAATGGTTGTTAACAACAATAAAATTCTGTATAGGGGAGTCAAGCTCAATGCACAATCATTAATCCACCCCAAGCCTAATTTTCGTCAGTCTCCAATCTTCTGAGGCATAACAAACAAGTTCTTACATGGAGAACAAATTCTTACATAGTGAATAAGTTACATGGTGAACAGTACAAGGGCAGTCATCACAGAAACTTTCGGTTTTGCTCATGCATTATGAACTATAAACAGTCAGTTCAAATATGAATACTCATTTGGTTTTTATATTTGATTTATATGTGGTTACCACATTTCTCTCTTTATTAATATTATTTTTAATAAAATACTGAAGTGGTAGGTAGATACAAAATAAAGGTAGAAAACATAGTTTAGTGTTGTAAGAGAGCAAATGTAGATGATCAGGTGTGTGCCTGTAGACTATGTGTTAATCCAAGCTAGACAAGGGCAATAAAACATCCACGTATGGAGAAGATTTCTCTCAGAACAGCAGGGGGTGAGGTTCTAAGCCTCACCTCTGTTGATCCCCAATTTCTCACCTGATGACCCCCCTGCGACTGTGCCTGTCTTAGGTTGTTCCTCCCTTGAGGAATCTTACCCGTCTCTGGCTAACCAGTCATCTTCCGGGGCCATACAGGGAAATGTAGAGTTGGTAAGTGAGAGAGACGCCTTATTGTTTGAAATGGTTAGCTTTTTATTTCTTTGCATATTTATGCCCTGTAGCTTCTATGCCCAGCATTTGTCTTGAGGTATCTTTACCACTTGGAAGAATTATGATACTCGGTAAATTTGATATGAGGCACGAATTCTATTTAAGGGTTGTAATTAGGAAGGAAGAAGAAAAGCTATAGAAGTAGCAGGCGGAAGAAAACATGGGAAGATTGATTATTTCTTTGACATATCTTCTTGTAGAGTAACTTCAGCATGGATAGGTTTTAAGCTACTACTTAAATTGCGCACACACATTAACATAAAAGGAGTATAGTTACATAACCAAAGCATACCTGTAATTACCAGCCATCTCCAGTGAAACCAAGAAAACCAGTTAGGCACCTTAGGCATTTGTGAAAACTTATCTATGATATGGTGGATATTGTCCAACTGAACTTGAACAGTCTGAGAGAAATCAGACAAATTAAAACAACCCATTCCTGGGGAATGTTCACATCCCTTATGTTCTTTTAACAGTAAATAGTCTGTAGTTGTAAGATTTCGGAGCGCTACAATTTGCACGTCTCCTAATTCTTCATTGAGATCCAACAGTATAGATCCAGTCAAATTTGTTGTTTTACTGTATGCACAGGCCAGCTTAGCTATCTCCTTCTTCATTCCCATGGCAAGTCCAGGAACTGGTGGGATTAGTGCATCTCCAGCTGTAGCAGTGTGTGGATCTTTGTTGGGGTTTTTTGATGATCATCTTCTGGCATGAGTCTTCCAGAGAGTGCTGATGTTGGAAGTTCTCTTTCATATCGTATCTTAGTTCATTTTCGGGGTATCCCAATTAGGCTTTGATCCTCTGTATAAACGCAAACAGACCCTCTGCCTACACTTTTATATGCCCTTTATACTCTTGTGTAGAACTCATTGGAGGTTACCACACAGGAATTGCCCTTTTTTTTTTTTTCTTGGTATCACTAATCTACATTTACATGACAAATATTATGTTTACTAGTCTCTCCCCTATACCAGGTCGCCCCTATAGACTCCTTTACAGTCACTGTCCATCAGCATAGCAAAATGTTCTACAATCACTACTTGCCTTCTCTGTGTTGTACAGCCCTCCCTTTTCTCCTACCCCCCATGCAAGTTAATCTTAATACCCCCCTACTTCTCCCCCCCCTTATCCCTCCCTGCCCACCCATCCTCCCCAGTCCCTTTCCCTTTGGTACCTGTTAGTCCATTCTTGAGTTCTGTGATTCTCCTGATGTTTTGTTCCTTCAGTTTTTCCTTTGTTCTTATATTCCACAGATAAGTGAAATCATTTGGTATTTCTCTTTCTCCGCTTGGCTTGTTTCACTGAGCATAATACCCTCCAGCTCCATCCATGTTGCTGCAAATGGTTGGATTCGCCCTTTTCTTATGGCTGAGTAGTATTCCATTGTGCATATGTACCACATCTTCTTTATCAATTCATCTATCGATGGACATTTAGGTTGCTTCCAATTCTTGGCTATTGTAAATAGTGCTGTGATAAACATAGGTGTGCACTGATCTTTCTCATACTTGATTGCTGCATTCTTAGGGTAAATTCCGAGGAGTGCAATTCCTGGGTCAAATGGTAAGTCTGTTTTGAGCATTTTGATGTACCTCCATACTGCTTTCCACAATGGTTGAACAAGTTTACATTCCCACCAGCAGTGTAGGAGGGTTCCCCTTTCTCCACAGCCTCGCCAAGATTTGTTGTTGTTTGTCTTTTGGATGGCAGCCATCCTTACTGGTGTGAGGTGATACCTCATTGTAGTTTTAATTTGCATTTCTCTGATAATTAGCGATGTGGAGCATCTTTTCATGTGTCTGTTGGCCATCTGTATTTCTTTTTTGGAGAACTGTCTGTTCAGTTCCTCTGCCCATTTCTTAATTGGGTTATTTGTTTTTTGTTTGTTGAGGCGTGTGAGCTCTTTATATATTCTGGATGTCAAGCCTTTATTGGATGTGTCATTTTCAAATATATTCTCCCATACTGTAGGGATCCTTTTTGTTCTATTGATGGTGTCTTTTGCTGTACAGAAGCTTTTCAGCTTAATATAGTCCCACTTACTCATTTTTGCTGTTGCTTTCCTTGCCCGGGGAGATATGTTCAAGAAGAGGTCACTCATGTTTATGTCTAAGAGGTTTTTGCCTATGTTTTCTTCCAAGAGTTTAATGGTTTCATGACTTACATTCAGGTCTTTGATCCATTTTGAGTTTACTTTTGTATATGGGGTTAGACAATGGTCCAGTTTCATTCTCCTACATGTAGCTGTCCAGTTTTGCCAGCACCATCTGGTAGAAGACTGTCATTTCACCATTGTATGTCCATGGCTCCTTTATCAAATATTAATTGACCATATATGTCTGGGTTAATGTCTGGATTGTCTAGTCTGTTCCATTGGTCTGTGGCTCTGCTCCTGTGCCAGTACCAAATTGTCTTGATTACTATGGCTTCATAGTAGAGCTTGAAGTTGGGGAGTGAGATCCCCCCTACTTTATTTTTCTTTCTCAGGATTGCTTTGGTTATTCGGGGTCTTTGGTGTTTCCATATGAATTTTTGAATTATTTGTTCCAGTTCATTGAAGAATGTTGCTGGTAGTTTCATAGGGATTGCATCAAATCTGTATATTGCTTTGGGCAGGATGGCCATTTTGACGATATTAATTCTCCCTAGCCACGACCAGGGGATGAGTTTCCATCTGTTAGTGTCCCCTTTAATTTCTCTTAAGAGTGACTTGTAGTTTTCAGAGTATAAGTCTTTCACTTCTTTGGTTAGGTTTATTCCTAGGTATTTTATTTTTTTGGTGCAATTGTGAATGGAGTTGCTTTCCTGATTTCTCTTTCTGTTGGTTCATTGTTGGTGTATAGGAAAGCCACAGATTTCTGTGTGTTGATTTTGTATCCTGCAACTTTGCTGTATTCCGATATCAGTTCTAGTAGTTTTGGGGTGGAGTCTTTAGGGTTTTTTATGTACAGTATCATGTCATCTGCAAATAGTGACAGTTTAACTTCTTCTTTACCAATCTGGATTCCTTGTATTTCTTTGTTTTGTCTGATTGCCGTGGCTAGGACCTCCAGTACTATGTTAAATAACAGTGGAGAGAGTGGGCATCCCTGTCTAGTTCCTGATCTCAGAGGAAATGCTTTCAGCTTCTTGCTGTTCAATATAATGTTGGCTGTGGGTTTATCATAGATGGCCTTTATTATGTTGAGGTACTTGCCCTCTATTCCCATTTTGCTGAGATTTTTTATCATGAATGGATGTTGAACTTTGTCAAATGCTTTTTCAGCATCTATGGAGATGATCGTGTGGTTTTTGTCTTTCTTTTTGTTGATGTGGTGGATGATGTTGATGGACTTTCGAATGTTGTACCATCCTTGCATCCCTGGGATGAATCCCACTTGGTCGTGGTGTATGATCCTTTTGATGTATTTTTGAATTCGGTTTGCTAATATTTTGTTGAGTGTTTTTGCATCTACGTTCATCAGGGATATTGGTCTGTAGTTTTCTTTTTTGGTGGGGTCTTTGCCTGGTTTTGGTATTAGGGTGATGTTAGCTTCATAGAATGAGTTTGGGAGTATCCCCTCCTCCTCTATTTTTTGGAAAACTTTAAGGAGAATGGGTATTATGTCTTCCCTGTATGTCTGATAAAATTCCGAGGTAAATCCATCTGGCCCGGCGGTTTTGTTCTTTGGTAGTTTTTTGATTACTGCTTCAATTTCGTTGCTGGTAATTGGTCTGTTTAGATTTTCTGTTTCTTTTTGGGTCAATCTTAGAAGGTTGTATTTTTCTAGGAATTTGTCCATTTCTCCTAGGTTTCCCAGCTTGTTAGCATATAGGTTTTCATAGTATTCTCTAATAATTCTTTGTATTTCTGTGGGGTCCGTCATGATTTTTCCTTTCTCATTTCTGATACTGTTGATTTGTGTTGACTCTCTTTTCCTGTTAATAAGTCTGGCTAGAGGCTTATCTATTTTGTTTATTTTCTCGAAGAAGCAGCTCTTGGTTTCATCGATTTTTGCTATTGTTTTATTCTTCTGAATTTTTTTTATTTCTTCTCTGATCTTTATTATGTCCCTCCTTCTGCTGACCTTAGGCCTCATCTGTTCTTCTTTTTCCAATTTCGATAATTGTGACATTAGACCATTCATTTGGGATTGCTCTTCCTTTTTTTAAATATGCTTGGATTGCTATATACTTTCCTCTTAAGACTGCTTTTGCTGTGTCCCACAGAAGTTGGGGCTCAGTGTTGTTGTTGTCATTTGTTTCCATATATTGCTGGATCTCCATTTTGATTTGGTCATTGATCCATTGATTATTTAGGAGCGTGTTGTTAAGCCTCCATGTGTTTGTGAGCCTCTTTGCTTTCTTTGTAGAGTTTATATCTAGTTTTATGCCTTTGTGGTCTGAAAAGTTGGTTGGTAGGATTTCAATCTTTTGGAATTTTCTGAGGCTCATTTTGTGGCCTAGTATATGGTCTATTCTGGAGAATGTTCCATGTGCACTTGAGAAGAATGTATATCCTGTTGCTTTTGGATATAGAGTTCTGTAGATGTCTATTAGGTCCATCTGCTCTACTGTGTTGTTCAGTGCTTCCGTGTCCTTACTTATTTTCTGCCCGGTGGATCTATCCTTTGGGGTGAGTGGTGTGTTGAAGTCTCCTAGAATGAATGCATTGCAGTCTATTTCCCCCTTTAGTTCTGTTAGTATTTGTTTCACATATGCTGGTGCTCCTGTGTTGGGTGCATATATATTTAGAATGGTTATATCCTCTTGTTGGACTGAGCCCTTTATCATTATGTAGTGTCCTTCTTTATCTCTTGTTACTTTCTTTGTTTTGAAGTCTATTTTGTCTGATATTAGTACTGCAACCCCTGCTTTCTTCTCACTGTTGTTTGCTTGAAATATGTTTTTCCATCCCTTGACTTTTAGTCTGTACATGTCTTTGGGTTTAAGGTGAGTTTCTTGTAAGCAGCATATAGATGGATCTTGCTTTTTTATCCATTCTATTACTCTGTGTCTTTTGATTGGTGCATTCAGCCCATTAACATTTAGGGTGACTTTTGAAAGATATGTACTTATTGCCATTGCAGGCTTTAAATTTGTGGTTACCAAAGGTTCAAGGTTAGCCTCTTTAGTATCTTACTGCCTAACTTAGCTCGCTTATTGAGCTGTTATATACACTGTCTGGAGATTCTTTTCTTCTCTCCCTTCTTGTTCCTCCTCCTCGATTCTTCATATGTTGGGTGTTTTGTGCTGTGCTCTTTCTAGGAGTGCTCCCATCTAGAGCAGTCCCTGTAAGATGTTCTGTAGAGGTGGTGTGTGGAAAGCAAATTCCCTCAGCTTTTGTTTTGTCTGGGAATTGTTTAATCCCACCATCATATTTGAATGATAGTCGTGCTGGATACAGTATCCTTGGTTCAAGGCCCTTCTGTTTCATTGTATTAAATATATCATGCCATTCTCTTCTGGCCTGTAGGGTTTCTGTTGAGAAATCTGATGTTAGCCTGATGGGTTTCCCTTTATAGGTGACCTTTTTCTCTCTAGCTGCCTTTAACACTCTTTCCTTGTCCTTGATCTTTGCCATTTTAATTATTATGTGTCTTGGTGTTGTCCTCCTTGGATCCTTTCTGTTGGGGGTTCTGTGTATTTCCGTGGTCTGTTCGATTATTTCCTCCCCCAGTATGGGGAAGTTTTCAGCAATTATTTCTTCTAAGATACTTTCCATCTCTTTTCCTCTCTCTTCTTCTTCTGGGATCCCTATAATATGGATATTGTTCCTTTTGGATTGGTCACACAGTTCTCTTAATATTGTTTCATTCCTGAAGATCCTTTTGTCTCTCTCTATGTCAGCTTCTATGCGTTCCTGTTCTCTGGTTTCAATTCCATCAATGGCCTCTTGCATCCTATCCATTCTGCTTATAAACCCTTCCAGAGTTTGTTTCATTTCTGCGATCTCCTTTCTGGCATCCATGATCTCCCTCCGGACTTCATCCCATTTCTCTTGCGTATTTCTCTGCATCTCTGTCAGCATGTTTATGATTCTTATTTTGAATTTTTTGTCAGGAAGACTGGTTAGGTCTGTCTCCTTCTCTGGTGTTGTCTCTGTGATCTTTGTCTGCCTGTAGCTTTGCCTTTTCGTGGTGATAGGAATAGTCTGCAGAACTGGGACGAGTGCTGACTGGAAGAACTTCCTTTCTTGTTGGTTTGTGGCCCTCCTCTCCTGGGAGAACAGCGGCCTCTAGTGGCTTGTGCTGCGCAGCTGCGCGCAGACAGGGTTTCTGCTTCCTGCCCGGCTGCTGTGGAGTTAATCTCCGCTGTTGCTGTGGGCGTGGCCTGGCTCGGGCAGCTACTCCAAAGTGGTGGAGTCCCGTTGGTGCAGGAGCGGCTGGGAGGCTATTTATCTCCGTAAGGGGCCTCCCTGCTCCCTGCAGCCCAGGGTTTAGGGTGCCCAGAGATCCCCAGATTCCCTACCTCTGGATTAAGTGTCCTACCCTTCCCCTTTAAGACTTCCAAAAAGCACCCGTCAAAACTAAACAACGACCACTAAAAAAAAAAAAAAAAAAAAAAAATTTTTAATTAAAAAAAAAAAAGGTGGTCGCTGTTTTTTCTTTATTCTCCGGTGCCAGCCTCAGGCCTCTGCTCACTGTTCTTGCTGCCCTGTTTTCCTAGTATCCAGGTCCCCCTGGGCACGTACTGTGTCTGCGCTCTGGTCCGGATGGCTGGGGCTGGGTGCTCGGCAGTCCTGGGCTCCGTCTCCCTCCCGCTCTGCCTGCTCTTCTCCCGCCGGGAGCTGGGGGGAGGGGCGCTCGGCTCCCGCCGGGCCGGGGCTTGTATCTTACCCCCTTCGCGAGGCGCTGGGTTCTCTCAGGTGCGGATGTGGTCTGGATATTGTCCTGTGTCCTCTGGTCTTTATTCTAGGAAGGGTCGTCTTTGTTATATTTTCATAGATATATGTTGTTTTGGGAGGAGATTTCCGCTGTTCTACTCACGCCGCCATCTTCCGCCCCTCCCATTCTAATCATTTCTATTCAAGATTGTACTGGAAGTTCTGGCCAGCACACTCAGGCTAAATAAATACCTTGCATCAAGGTTGGAAAATAACAAAGAATACTGTTTAACAACGAAGCAAAACTGAAGGAACAAAACAGCAGCAGACTCACAGACTCCAAGAAGAGACTAGTGGTTACCAAAGGGGAGGGGTGGTGGAGGGCAGATGGGGAGGGAGGGCAAAGGGGATTCTAGGGTATCATGATTGGTGCACATGGTGTGTGTGGGGTCACGGGGAAGACGGTGTAGCTCAGGAAGACAAATATGGACTCTGTGGAATCTTACTACACTGATGGAAAGTGACTACAATGGGGTATGGGGGGGACTCGATAATAAGGGTGAATGTAATAATCACATTGTTTTCCTTGTGAAAGCTTCATGAGAGTGTATATCAATGATACCTTAATAAAAAAAGAAAGAATACTGTCTTTATTTGAAGATTACATGATGACATATATAAAACATCCTAAGGAATGTATAATAAGACTCCTAAACCTAATAAGTTAATTTAGCAAGGCTTTAGGAAACAGGTGAATGCATACAAATGTTTTTTATATGTGAGCAAAAAACAACTGGAAAACATAAGATATTAAAAACACCATGCGTCTTCCCCAACACTTGTAATTTCTTGTCTTTTGGGTAGTGGTCATTCTAATGGTGTGAGGTGATGATATCTCTTTGTGGTTTTGATTTGCATTTCCCTAATGTGGAGCATCTTTTCATGTGCCTGTTAAGTATCTGTATTTCTTCTTTGAAAAAATGTCTGTTCAGGTCCTCCACCCATTTTTTAATCAGGTTATTTGTTTTTGGTGTTGAGTCAGTTTGTATACTTTGGATATTAGCCCCTTATTGGTTACCCTCCTGCAGTGTTGGTGGAAATGTAAATTGGTGCAGTCACTGTGAAAAGCAGTTTGGAGGTTCCTCAAAAAACTAAAAATAGAAATGCCATATGACCCAATAACTCCACTTCTAGGAATTTACCTGAAGAAAACAAAATCTCTGATTCAAAAAGATACATGCATCCATATGTTTATCACTGCACTGTTTATGGTAGCAAAGATATGGAAGCAACCTAAGTATCCATCAGTAGGTGAATGGATAAAGAAGATGTGGTACATATACACAGTGGACTATTATTCAGCCATAAAAAGGAAAGAAATCCTGCCATTGGCAACAACATGGATGGATCTAGAGGGTATTACACTAAGTGAAATAAGCCAAGCGGAGGATGGTGTCACCATGCGGAAGGGGTTAAGGTGTGTGATAGGGTGGGAGAGGGGGATAAAGGCACAAAAAATTTCTCAATCATAAGTTGGTCACAGGAATGATAGTACAACATGGAGAATATAGCCAATGATTCTGTCACATCTTCCTTTGTTGACAGATAGTAACTGCACTAGTAGGGGTGAGGGTTTAATAATATGGGTAACTGTTGAACCACTGTGTTGTATACTTAAAACCATATAAGATTGTATATCAACTATACTTCAATTTAAAAAATGCCACCTGCCTTAATAGGACACTGTAAGGATTGAGGTAATAGATGTAGAGTACTTTAGCACAGTATTATAAGCTAATAAAGTGCTCAATAATTTATTAATATTAATATTATGGAAATACTAAAGGAAAAAAGAATAATTAAAAATACCATTCATAATAGAATCAATAAATACATAATACTTAGGGTTAAATTTAACAAAAGGTGTATAATAGCTCTACAGTGAAACCTAGTCCAGCATGCTTTTTGAAGAAATTTTGACAGATTAATTCTAAAACGTATACAGAACTTAGAAGGACTTATCCAAACAATCTTGAAAAAGAACAAAGATGGAAGACTTACGTTACTCAGTTGCAGGATGAACTGTACAGCTGTGGTGATCGAGACAATGTAATATTGATGTAAAGACAGAGACATACATATCAATAGAAACAAATCAGTAGTCTAAAAATAGAACCACAAGTGTGTGATCACCATGTTGTTTTTAAAAAGACATCAAAGTAATTCAAAGAGAAAGGAAAGTCTTTTCAAAATTTCCTGCTGGAACAACCAGATGGCTGTATTTTAAAAGTGCACCTTAACCTCTATTCTCACATCTCAAACCTTAATTCGAGATGGATCGTAAACATAAAAACTAAACCTCCTAGAAGAACACAGAAGAGTCTAATCTTTGCAAACATAGACTAGGCAGAAATTCTTTAGATAGGGCAGAAAAAGCACTTTAAAAGAAAAAAAGAAGATAAAATGTGCTTTCTTAAAATCAAAAACTCTGCTCACAAAAAGACAATGCTAAGAAAAAATGAAAGGGCACATCACAACCTAGGAGAAAATATTTGTAATACATATATCTGAAAAAGTGGCTTGTGTCCAGAAAACATAAAGAATTCCTACAATTTAATAATGAAAAATAACCTTATCAAAAAGTGGTCAAAGTAACTGAACAGACATGTCACCAAAGAATGTACAAAATAACCACTAAAAACATGAAAAAGTGAACAAAATCATTAATCATCAAGAAAATGCAAATTAAAACAAATGATATATCACTTCATACACACAGAAGGCTAAATGCTGGTGATGATGGGGAGCAACTAAATTTCTCATAGATTGTTAGTTGGAGTATAAAATGGTACAGTCATTTTGGAAAACTGGCAGTTTCTTAAACACACACACATTCTCTGACAAGCAATTTTACTCCAAGGACACATAAAGACATATGTCCACAAAAATTTTTGTACATGAATGTTGATAGCACTTTTACTCATAGTTAAAACCAGAAACAATCCAAACATCTGTCAAGAAGGAAATGAATGAACAAATTGTGGTGTATTCATACAATGGAGCAATGAAAAATAATGAGCTGCTAATTCATTCAAAAAAGTGGATGGATTTTGAAAACATTTTGCTAAGCAAATGAAGCTAGACATTTGCTTCATATTCATACACAAAAGATAGTGTATGAAATAGATACTGTGTGATGACATTTATGCGAAATCCTGCAACAGTAAAGATTTGGTATGAGAAATCAGAAGATGCTAACCTGTGACACGGGATTGGAGCAAGGATTGACTGGAAAGGACATGATGGAACTTTCTGGGATAAAAGTATTTCACATCTTGATTCTTTTGTGGGGATATGCAGATGTATGTATTCATCAGAGCTCATTGAACTTAAGATATGTGCATTACACTGCTTATAAATTATACCTCAAAAAAATAAAGGGAAAATATTTTACACACAAATGCACACACATACACACACAGCAAGGAGGGGAGGGATTTTTTTTTTCTTAATGCATCCCAAGAAACTACAAGAATGCCTGGTATATAATAGGTACTCAGTAAGTATTAGTTCAATGAATGAAGTGATAATTATGAATGTTTTTGAACAATGAACAAGGAACTGTTAATACTAGTTACCTTTGAAGGTCAGCTTGAAGGAGAGAGGGAGATGTTTACTTCCAACTTTTCATCTTTCCATACAGTCAGTCCTAAATACATATTACATCCACATATGTACACACATACACATACACATATATGTGCACTGTCAAAACTCATGTTACATTATGTATGTTTTATAAAAATGTGAATTTTGGTAAAAATCAAATTGGCACCTACTGGAGCCCAATATACTTTTGTTGAATACATGAATTAGTAGATGAATGATGATTTTCAAGTCCTCTTTATATAATTCAGTGTGTGCCAAAAGTTGAACTAAAAATTTTATGGTACCTGTAAGCAATAAATTAGCTATCATTCACAAAGAATATCAGGGAGATTAATTGTTGCTAATATTCTCAACAACTCTGTGAGGGGGATACTATTATCTTTAATTTACAGATGATAAAAGGGAGGCTAAATGATTTGTCAAGATTCTTAGGAGCTGACAGTGGCAAATTCAGAATGTGTTGCCACATCTGATTCCTAACTTATGCTTTTTATAATGATTTCCTTAGCTTCTCATTTCACCAAAAATCAATAAAGAGGAAAATTCAATGAAGTCACATTTTCAAAAGGCAAATTAAGTTTATAATACACCAGCCAGAGTGACTGGTTTTTGGAAGAAGGAAAGTTGCTAAATGGTGGGTACAGAACCTGATGGAGGATACACCAACTAGACTGCTGCCTGAAGCCCTGATGTGGGAGCATTAACACACCCACGGAATAAATGAGAAAGGAGGTGCTGACTCAATCAGATTTTCTCAAGTGGATTTTTATGGAACTACAGAAGTACAAATTTGTCCAAATCCAGCAGAAGCAGACAGTGCTTCAGATGGAAATGTAAAGAGTTCTCACTAGCATGGACATGCCTCTATGAAATAATTTTGCAACATGCACATGCAGTTGCTGTTGGCCAAAACATAGCAGTAGCTGGCAGCCAGAACTCAGGGATCAAAACATTGCACAACATAACCCTGTTCACAGAATTGAGGAATTTCCTTCATTATCTAAATCTTTAATAAGCTTGCCAAGAAGTTACCTGGTTTGGATAATCACAAAAGAACAGAGGAGAGAATAAGAGTTTTAGGAAAGCAGGGAACTTTTGAGTGATATGTTTTTTAGACTTTTGACTCTGGGCAACACAGTGATTCAATAAATGAATTTATTTCTATATGCATTTTTATTAATAGGAAGTCAGATTACCCCTGCCCCTTTAAGTAATGCTGAATAAATATTTTAAATTTTTCATTTTGAAACAGTATCATATTATTAGTCCGGAGACATCCTCATGCCTAGATCCTTGGCTTGGCTGTGTTTATATAGTCTTTCTTCTCCTTTTCATTAAGGAATCATGAAACAACCATAAAAAGCAAGGAACTCCTATAAGAGTAGGATTATCTGAGAGAAAACAAAAACTACAGTCCTGAATAACATTTTAAAAAAATGCATAAGAATGAAACTGGACCCCTATATTATAGCATACACAAAAGTCAGCACAAGATGGACAAAAGACTTGAATGTAAAGGCCTGAAGCCATGAAACTTGAAGAAAACTTATAGGTGGTGACGTTCTTGACATCAATCTTGGCGATTATTTTTTGAATTTGACACTAAAGGCAAAGGTAACGAAAGCAAAAATAAACAAATGGGCCAAACAAAACAAAAAAGTCACAGGGACAATTTTGGGTGGTATATTTTGGATGCTAAGTATGTCATGTAAATGTCTTTTAGGAATTCAGACATCAGATTGGGCAATGCCATCAGCAAAGAGTTTGCATTTGAGGTGGATCTTGAACTGCACTTGAAAGATGAGTAGACTTTGGGACTGAGAATTGAATACGAGACAGTCAGAATGTCACTAAAGAACTCTAGTATCCTGTTTTATTTCTTCCTGTTAGCTGCTCTTCACAGTCTCAACCATTTCTAAAATTCAGCACCTCTCAACTTCGTATAGGTACACACACACCCCACATATACACATGTCTTTACCTTAAGGAGGAATTTAGGAAATTTATGTGGATGACTGTAATAGATACTTAGACAACAAAACTACTTCAATAATTTGCAAGAGCTTCTCACAGATAATAGTCCTGACTGAAAAACAGAATTGGAAAAATCATCACAATGAAGACAAGTTTTACATTCCTTGGATTCTGACACAAGCATAACTTTTCATCAGACGTCAGCATAGGGGAAAGCTTACCAAGAAGTACCTATTCAGCTTGGGACAAAATTAAAATGCTATATATTTGGCACCTTCTTTAAATGGAAGACACTAGTAGCTCTCTTTTCAAAGAGGCTTCTGTGAACAGGGACTTGACCTGCCTTCAGTCCTTCAGCACCATCTGCAGCAGGAAAGGGCAGAAACACCAACATCACTCATTAGTAAGAGGTGAGGTTTTCTGTTGTTTCTCCAGCACTGAACCAGGTGTTGGCCTGACTGTGTGTTTCTCTCCTCGGCTGCTCATGGAGAAGTCTTGTTTGGAAACTTTAGCATATATAGAGGAACCTTTCGTTCGCAGAGAGAAAAGAAGTGGGAAACTTTATGTCTGAGGCATTTCTATGTCGTGGTAGGTTGTTTCCCAAAAAGATTATTATAGGGATAAGCTACTCTATTACTTTTGCAATAAAAAGAAGTCGCATTTCTTTTAAGCTTTCTTTTCTTAAATAAAATTTGAGATATAAATACAGAAATTGTTGTTCTACTGGAAGTAGAAGCTGTTACATTTAATGATGTAGCAAAGATCACCCCCAATATGTAAAATTACTTCAAGCAATATGGAGGGGAGAGAATAGGCAATCTCTAATCCTCTGACCATAATTTTAAAAGTTAATTAAATTTTAAAAACTTATCCCAAAACAATCTCTAATCTTCTTACCATAATTTAAGAAGAAAATGAAATCACATGCTAAGACATAGTGAACTCTGCAAATGTTTTTATAGATACCTGCTGGTGAAAGGAAGCATCAGAAACTCTAGGAGATATTCTACCAATATTTTATGACTCATAAGCAAGTTTTATGAAAATATATGTTCGTTCTTTCATGCCTGTTCCTAATTTCTATAAAGCCCTGTCTTTGTCGGCATTCTAACTTTATGATGATCCTACATGAGGCTGTAAGTATATGAAAACTTATGAGAAAGAGATAGGTGAGAAACAATTTATCACAAAGTAGATGACTTAAATGACAAAATATGATTCTGGATTAAAGTAAAACTGCAAAAGTAATTTTAGCTATACTTCAAAGAGACACCTCCAATCAGCATGAGTTATAGAGCTATATAGAAGAACTATGTAAATGTAGAAGAAAAAATAAAATCAAGATGTTAGGGAAGGCCCCCTAAACTAATTAAAAGGATCATTCCCTCTAACCTGTATTAATACAACATGAAAGAAAAATGATACTGAGAATACAATAATTATGGAATACTTCCATTGCTTTACACTGAAGAAAATTTATGGCTTTAAAAACTTCTAGAGCAAACCAGAAGCAAGAAAAACATAGGAATTGTGTGTTTTGTTTCCTATGAATTATATCTTTGCAAATCAAGAGCTAGGGGGAAATTTCTTCTTCTGACTAGAACATAGTAAGTGATGAGACTGTCACTGTCACCCTAACAAAGAGAATAAGCCAGATAAACTACAAATTATAGCTTTAAAAAATCCATCAGAGAGTCAAAGAGTCAAATTAAATGCACTAAATTCTAGAAATTGACAAGCCCTTCCTAGGAGAGGAGAGACCCGTGCCTCTTTTCATTGCTGGTCAAGCTGCCAGAGAAGGAGGAATCTGACAGGCACACCAGTAAGAAGTCAACCGAACTTTGTGTGAACTTTTAATGGCCAGGTGAGGGCTGGCGTGACAGGTTAGAATCATAGGAGCCCCAGTAAAAGTGATTCTGTACCTATCTACCAAGTTTTTCCCATGTCCTTCACTGAGTATATGGAAATCATTCATTGAAGACTGGGGTTGAAGCAGGGTTGCTGAGAGAAATTGTTCTGAAGCACTCCACATGTGGAAAATTTAAAATGATGACAAATTATTTGATATGACTTCCATTAAGATGGTGTTATAGTTCCCCTTCTCTTATTTAAAAATATAATTTTTTATTGGAATAAAGTTTATGTACAATATTACATTGGTTTCAAATGTACAACATACTGACTCAATATTATATACATTGCCAGATATTTGCCACAGTAAGTGTAGTTACACCATTACCATACCAAGATACTGCAGTATTATTGTATTCTCTGCGTTGTCCTTCCATAACTATGACTAACTTATTTTACAATTTGCAGATTGTACCTCTTTATCCCCTTCACCCATCTCCCTACCCTTCTCCCTATGGTAACCAACAGATGGTTGTCAGTATTTGTGGGTGTATTTCTTTTTTGCTTGTTTTGTTTTTTAGATTCCACATATAAGTAAAATCATATGTTATTAGTCTTTCTCTGTCTGGCTTATTTCACTTAGCGTGATACCCTCTAGGTCCATACATGTGGTTGCAAATGGCAAGGTTTCCTTCTTTTTTTAATGGCTGAGTAATATTCCATTATGTATATTTACCATTTCTTCTATATCCATTCATCTATTGATGGGCACTTGGGTTGCTTCTATATCTTTGCTATTATAAATAATGCTACAATTAACATAAGTGTGTATATATATCTTTTCAAATTAGTGATTTTATTTTCTTTTGGTAAATTCCCAAAAGTGGAATTGCTAGGTCATGTGGTATTTCTATTCTTAGATTTTTGAGGAACCTCCATATTGTTTTCTACAGTGACTGAGCCAATTTATATTCCTACCAATAGAGTAGGAGGGTTCCCTTTTCTCCACATCCTTGCCAACCCTTGTTATTTCTTGTCTTTTGGATAGCAGCCTGTCTGGTGTGAGGTGGTATTTCATTGTGGTTTTGATTTGCATTTCCCTGATGATTAATGAGGTGGAGCATCTTTCCATGTGCCTGTTGACCATCTGTATGTCTTCTTTGGAAAAATGTCTATTCAAGTCCTCTGTCCATTTTTTAATTGGGTTATTTGTTTTTTGATATTTAGTTGTATGAGTTCTTTATATATTTGGGATACTAGCCTCTTATTTGCTATATCCTTTGCAAATATATTCTCCTATAAGATAGGTTGCCTTTTTGTTTTGTTGATGGTGTCCTTTGCTGTGCAGAAGCATTTCAGTTTGATATAGTCCCACGTGTTCATTTTTGCTTTTCTATCTTTTACCTGGGAGATGTATCCAGAAAGAAATTTCTCATGCCAGTGTTCATGAGATTCTTGCCTGTGTTTTCTTCTTATTTATTGTCAGCTGAAAAAAAGAGTCTTATGGTTTCATGTCTTACATTTAGGTCTTTAATCCACTTAGAGTTTACTTTTGGGAAAGTAAGACAGTGGTGTAATGCAGTGATCTACATGTAGCTGCCCAGTTTTCTCAACACCATTTATTGAAAAGACTGTCTTTTTCCCACTGTATATTCATGATAGCTCCCCTTCTCTTGAATCTAGGTGGGCTCTGTGACATGTTTGACAAATAGAAAAAGTCAGAAGTAATATAGTGCCAGTTTCTGACACTACACTATAAAAGACAATTCATTTCTACTTCCTGTCTCTTGAAACCCTGGATCCCAGAAGCCAGCTACCATGCTATGAGGAAGTCCAAGCAGCTCCATGGAGAGTTACATGTGCTCCCAGGCAAAACCCTTGGCTAAATTCTCAGCTGACAATAAACAAACTGTCAGCAATATGAATGGGTCACCTTGAAAGTGTGTCAGCTAACTACAGGGGATTAACCCCAGTATGAAACAGAAAAATTTCCCAGATAAACTTCACCTTAATTCCTGATACACAATTTTATTTTTCATATGGATATCAATTGGCATAGCATTTTATCAAAGGGATATTTCTTTTCCTACTGCTCTGCAGTGCCATCCTTACCATAAATCAAATGTCTGCATATGTGTGGGTCCCTTTTTGGACCCTTTTCTCTATTTGTCCTTTTCCACAAAATACTACCTGTTTTAAATTACTCTATCTTTAAAGAGTGTTAAAAATCTAGTAGTAGAGATCCTCCAAGTTTATTCTTTTTCTAGATTATGTTGGCAATTTTTGATTCTTTGAGTTTTCATATAATTATAGAATCAGTTTGTCTGTGTAGGCAAGTGTAATGTCAGATGGTGAAATTTCCACGAATATATTTCCATGAGTAATGAAGGAAATATGAGCAAATTCTTAAGCATATTCATTGGAAAATAAAGGTGTGAAAATCCAAAGGATACTCCAGAAAATACTCCCCTTTTCCCAGTTCAAACCTTACTTACTCTGACTTAAACCTGTTTTATATTTTCAATGTTTTAGGTGCAAATACACTATCAAAAGTCACCTTGACTCTTAAAAGTCAAGATGAACTCACTTTAATAAACCTTTAAAAACAAAGTATTTCTTGCCAAATTACTATTTCTTTTAAAAAGTTGGTATTTTTTTTTTTTGTAGATAATTATTTTTATTGAAGGGTAGTTGACACACAGTATTACATTACATTAGTTTCAGGTGTACAACACAGTGATTCAACATTTATATACATGATAATTCTAGGTACCAGCTATCACCATACCAAGTTGTTACAATATTTTGACTATATTCCTTATGCTATACATTACATCCCGGTTACTTATTTATTTTACAATTGGAAGTGTGTACTTTCTTTTTTTTTTTTTTGTGAGGGCATCTCTCATATTTATTGATCAAATGGTTGTTAACAACAATAAAATTCTGTATAGGGGAGTCAATGCTCAATGCACAATCATTACTGCACCGCAAGCCTAATTTTCGTCAGTCTCCAATCTTCTGAAGCTTAACAAACAAGTTCTTACATGGAGAACAAATTCTTACATAGTGAATAAGTTACATAGTGAACAGTACAAGGGCAGTCATCACAGAAACTTTCGGTTTTGCTCATGCATTATGAACTATAAACAGTTCAAATATGAATACTTACTTGATTTTTATACTTGATTTATATGTGGATACTACACTTCTCTCTTTATTATTATTATTTTTTTAAATAAAATGCTGAAGTGGTAGGTAGATACAAGATAAAGGTAGAAAACATAGTTTAGTGTTGTAAGAGAGCAAATGTAGATGATCAGGTGTGTGCCTGTAGACTATGTGTTAATCCAAGCTAGACAAGGGCAATAAAACATGCACGTATGCAGAAGATTTCTCTCAGAACAGCGGGGGGTGAGGTTCTAAGCCTCACCTCTGTTGATCCCCAATTTCTCACCTGATGACCCCCCTGCGACTGTGCCTGTCTTAGGTTGTTCCTCCCTTGAGGAATCTTACCCGTCTCTGGCTAACCAGTCATCTTCCGGGGCCATACAGGGAAATGTAGAGTTGGTAAGTGAGAGAGACGCCTTATTGTTTGAAATGGTTAGCTTTTTACTTCTTTGCATATTTATGCCCTGTAGCTTCTATGCCCAGCATTTGTCTTGAGGTATCTTTACCACTTGGAAGAATTATGATACTCGGTAAATTTGATATGAGGCACGAATTCTATTTAAGGGTTGTAGTTAGGAAGGAAGAAGAAAAGCTATAGAAGTAGCAGGCGGAAGAAAACATGGGAAGATTGATTATTTCTTTGACATATCTTCTTGTAGAGTAACTTCAGCATGGATAGGTTTTAAGCTACTACTTAAATTGCGCACACACATTAACATAATAGGAGTATAGTTACATAACCAAAGCATACCTGTAATTACCAGCCATCTCCAGTGAAACCAAGAAAACCAGTTAGGCACCTTAGGCATTTGTGAAAACTTATCTATGATATGGTGGATATTGTCCAACTGAACTTGAACAGTCTGAGAGAAATCAGACAAATTAAAACAACCCATTCCTGGGGAATGTTCACATCCCATATGTTCTTTTAACAGTAAATAGTCTGTAGTTGTAAGATTTTGGAGTGCTACAATTTGCACTTCTCCTAATTCTTGGTTGAGTCCCAACAGTATAGATCCAGTCAAATTTGTTGTTTTATTGTATGCACAGGCCAGCTTAGATATCTCCTTCTTCATTCCCATGGCAAGTCCAGGAACTGGTGGGATGAGTGCATCTTCAGCTGTAGCAGTGCGTGGATCTTTGTTGGGGTTTTTTGATGATCATCTTCTGGCATGAGTCTTCCAGAGAGTGCTGATGTTGGAAGTTCTCTTTCATATCGTATCTTAGTTCATTTTCAGGGTAGCCCAATTAGGCTCTGATCCTCTGTATAAACACTAACAGACCCTTTGCCTACACTTTTATATGCCCTTTATACCCTTGTGTAGAACTCATTTGAGGTCACCACACAGGAACTGCCTTTTTTTTTTTTTTTGGTATCACTAATCTACACTTACATGATGAATATTATGTTTACTAGGCTCTCCCCTATACTAGGTCCCCCTGTCAACCCCTTTACAGTCACTGTCTATCAGCATAGCAAAATGTTGTAGAATCACTACTTGCCTTCTCTGTGTTGTACAGCCCTCCCTTTTCTCCCACCCCTCCATGCATGCTAATCTTAATACCCCCCTACTTCTCCCCCCCATCCCTCCCTACCCACCCATCCTCCCCAGTCCCTTTCCCTTTGGTACCTGTTAGTCCATTCTTGAGTTCTGTGATTCTCCTGCTGTTTTGTTCCTTCAGTTTTTCTTCAGTTCTTATATTCCACAGATAAGTGAAATCATTTGGTATTTCTCTTTCTCTGCTTGGCTTGTTTCACTGAGCATAATACTCTCCAGCTCCATCCATGTTGCTGCAAATGGTAGGATTTGCCCTTTTCTTATGGCTGAGTAGTATTCCATTGTGTATATGTACCATATCTTCTTTATCCATTCATCTATCGATGGACATTTAGGTTGCTTCCAATTCTTGGCTATTGTAAATAGTGCTGCGATAAACATAGGGGTGCACTGATCTCTCTCATACTTGATTGCTGCATTCTTAGGGTAAATTCCTAGGAGTGCAATTCCTGGGTCAAATGGTAGGTCTGTTTTGAGCATTTTGATGTATCTCCATACTGCTTTCCACAATGGTTGAACTAACTTACATTCCCACCAGCAGTGTAGGAGGGTTCCCCTTTCTCCACAGCCTCACCAACATTTGTTGTTGTTTGTCTTTTGGATGGCAGCCATCCTTACTGGTGTGAGGTGATACCTCATTGTAGTTTTAATTTGCATTTCTCTGATAATTAGCGATGTGGAGCATCTTTTCATGTGTCTGTTGGCCATCTGTATTTCTGTTTTGGAGAACTGTCTGTTCAGTTCCTCTGCCCATTTTTTAATTGGGTTGTTTGGTTTTTGTTTGTGGAGGCGTGTGAGCTCTTTATATATTCTGGACGTCAAGCCTTTATCGGATGTGTCATTTTCAAATATATTCTCCCATACTGTAGGGTTCCTTTTTGTTCTATTGATGGTGTCTTTTGCTGTAAAGAAGCTTTTCAGCTTAATATAGTCCCACTTGTTCATTTTTGCTGTTGTTTTCCTTGCCCGGGGAGATATGTTCAAGAAGAGGTCACTCATGTTTATGTCTAAGAGGTTTTTGCCTATGTTTTCTTCCAAGAGTTTAATGGTTTCATGACTTACATTCAGGTCTTTGATCCATTTTGAGTTTACTTTTGTATATGGGGTTAGACAATGGTCCAGTTTCATTCTCCTACATGTAGCTGTCCAGTTTTGCCAGCACCATCTGTTGAAGAGACTGTCATTTCCCCATTGTATGTCCATGGCTCCTTTATCAAATATTAATTGACCATATATGTCTGGGTTAATGTCTGGATTGTCTAGTCTGTTCCATTGGTCTGTGGCTCTGTTCTTGTGCCAGTACCAAATTGTCTTGATTACTATGGCTTTTTAGTAGAGCTTGAAGTTGGGGAGTGAGATCCCCCCTACTTTATTCTTCTTTCTCAGGATTGCTTTGGCTATTCGGGGTCTTTGGTGTTTCCATATGAATTTTTGAATTATTTGTTCCAGTTCATTGAAGAATGTTACTGGTAGTTTCATAGGGATTGCATCAAATCTGTATATTGCTTTGGGCAGAATGGCCGTTTTGACGATATTAATTCTTCCTAGCCACGAGCATGGGATGAGTTTCTATCTGTTAGTGTCCCCTTTAATTTCTCTTAAGAGTGACTTGTAGTTTTCAGAGTATAAGTCTTTCACTTCTTTGGTTAGGTTTATTCCTAGGTATTTTATTTTTTATGTTGCAATTGTGAAAGGAGTTGTTTTCCTGATTTCTCTTTCTGTTGGTTCATTGTTAGTGTATAGGAAAGCCACAGATTTCTGTGTGTTTATTTTGTATCCTGCAACTTTGCTGTATTCCGATATCAGTTCTAGTAGTTTTGGGGTGGAGTCTTTAGGGTTTTTTATGTACAGTATCATGTCATCTGCAAATAGTGACAGTTTAACTTCTTCTTTACCAATCTGGATTCCTTGTATTTCTTTGTTTTGTCTGATTGCCGTGGCTAGGACCTCCAGTACTATGTTAAATAACAGTGGAGAGAGTGGGCATCCCTGTCTAGTTCCTGATCTCAGAGGAAATGCTTTCAGCTTCTTGCTATTCAATATAATGTTGGCTGTGGGTTTATCATAGATGGCCTTTATTATGTTGAGGTACTTGCCCTCTATTCCCATTTTGCTGAGAGTTTTTATCATGAATGGATGTTGAACTTTGTCAAATGCTTTTTCAGCATCTATGGAGATGATCATGTGGTTTTTGTCTTTCTTTTTGTTGATGTGGTGGATGATGTTGATGGACTTTCCAATGTTGTACCATCCTTGCATCCCTGGGATGAATCCCACTTGGTCATGGTATATGATCCTTTTGATGTATTTTTGAATTCAGTTTGCTAATATTTTGTTGAGTATTTTTGCATCTACGTTCATCAGGGATATTGGTCTGTAGTTTTCTTTTTTGGTGGGGTCTTTGCCTGGTTTTGGTATTAGGGTGATGTTAGCTTCATAGAATGAGTTTGGGAGTATCCCCTCCACCTCTATTTTTTGGAAAACTTTAAGGAGTATGGGTATTATGTCTTCTCTGTTTGTCTGATAAAATTCTGAGGTAAATCCATCTGGCCCGGGGGTTTTGTTCTTTGGTAGTTTTTTGATTACCGCTTCAATTTTATTGCTGGTAATTGGTCTGTTTAGATTTTCTGTTTCTTTCTGAGTCAGTCTTGGAAGGTTGTATTTTTCTAGGAAGTTGTCCATTTCTCCTAGGTTTCCCAGCTTGTTAGCATATAGGTTTTCATGGTGTTCTCTAACAATTCTTTGTATTTCTGTGTGGTCCGTCGTGATTTTTCCTTTCTCGCTTCTGATACTGTTGATTTGTGTTGACTCTCTTTTCTTCTGAATAAGTCTGGCTAGAGGCTTATCTATTTTGTTTATTTTCTCAAAGAACCAGCTCTTGGTTTCATTGATTTTTGCTATTGTTTTATTCTTCTCAATTTTACTTATTTCTTCTCTGATCTTTATTATGTCCCTCCTTCTACTGACCTTAGGCCTCATTTGTTCTTCTTTTTCCAATTTCGATAATTGTGACATTAGACCATTCATTTGGGATTGTTCTTCCTTTTTTAAATATGCTTGGATTGCTATATACTTTCCTCTTAAGACTGCTTTTGCTGTGTCCCACAGAAGTTGGGGCTTAGTGTTGTTGTTGTCATTTGTTTCCATATATTGCTGGATCTCCATTTTGATTTGGTCATTGATCCATTGATTATTTAGGAGCATGTTGTTAAGCCTCCATGTGTTTGTGAGCCTCTTTGCTTTCTTTGTAGTTTATTTCTAGTTTTATGCCTTTGTGGTCTGAAAAGTTGGTTGGTAGGATTTCAATCTTTTGGAATTTACTGAGGCTCATTTTGTGGCCTAGTATGTGGTCTATTCTGGAGAATAATGTTCCATGTGCACTTGAGAAGAATGTATATCCTGTTGCTTTTGGATGTAGAGTTCTATTGATGTCTATTAGGTCCATCTGCTCTACTGTGTTGTTCAGTGCTTCCGTGTCCTTACTAATTTTCTGCCCGGTGGATCTATCCTTTGGGGTGAGTGGTGTGTTGAAGTCTCCTAGAATGAATGCATTGCAGTCTATTTCCCCCTTTAGTTCTGTTAGTATTTGTTTCACATATGCTGGTGCTCCTGTGTTGGGTGCATATATATTTAGAATGGTTATATCCTCTTGTTGGACTGAGCCCTTTATCATTATGTAGTGTCCTTCTTTATCTCTTGTTACTTTCTTTGTTTTGAAGTCTATTTTGTCTGATATTAGTACTGCAACCCCTGCTTTCTTCTCACTGTTGTTTGCTTGAAATATGTTTTTCCATCCCTTGACTTTTAGTCTGTACATGTCTTCGGGTTTGAGGTGAATTTCTTGTAAGCAGCATATAGATGGGTCTTGCTTTTTTATCCAGTCTATTACTCTGTGTCTTTTGATTGGTGCATTCATCCCATTAACATTTAGGGTGACTATTGGAAGATATGTACTTATTGCCATTGCAGGCTTTAAATTTGTGGTTACCAAAGGTTCAAGGTTAGCCTCTTTAGTATCTTACTGCCTAACTTAGCTCGCTTATTGAGCTGTTATATACACTGTCTGGAGATTCTTTTCTTCTCTCCCTTCTTATTCCTCCTCCTCGATTCTTCATATGTTGGGTGTTTTGTGCTGTGCTCTTTCTAGGAGTGCTCCCATCTAGAGCAGTCCCTGTAAGATGTTCTGTAGAGGTGGTTTGTGGGAAGCAAATTCCCTCAGCTTTTGTTTTCTGGGAATTGTTTAATCCCACCATCATATTTGAATGATAGTCGTGCTGGATACAGTATCCTTGGTTCAAGGCCCTTCTGTTTCATTGTATTAAATATATCATGCCATTGTCTTCTGGCCTGTAGGGTTTCTGTTGAGAAGTCTGATGTTAGCCTGATGGGTTTCCTTTATAGGTGACCTTTTTCTCTCTAGCTGCCTTTAAAACTCTTTCCTTGTCCTTGATCTTTGCCATTATAATTATTATGTGTCTTGGTGTTGTCCTCCTTGGATCCTTTCTGTTGGGGGTTCTGTGTATTTCCGTGGTCTGTTCAATAATTTCCTCCCCCAGTTTGGGGAAGTTTTCAGCAATTATTTCTTCCAAGATACTTTCCATCCCTTTTCCTCTCTCTTCTTCTTCTGGTTCCCCTATAAGATGGATATTGTTCCTTTTGGATTGGTCACACAGTTCTCTTACTATTGTTTCATTCCTGGAGATCCTTTTGTCTCTCTCTATGTCAGCTTCTATGCGTTCCCGTTCTCTGGTTTCAATTCCATCAATGGCCTCTTGCATCCTATCCATTCTGCTTATAAACCCTTCCAGAGTTTGTTTCATTTCTGCGATCTCCTTTCTGGCATCCATGATCTCCCTCCGGACTTCATCCCATCTCTCTTGTGAATTTCTCTTCATCTCTGTCAGCATGTTTATGATTTTTATTTTGAATTCTTTGTCAGGAAGACTGGTTAGGTCAGTCTCCTTCTCTGGTGTTGTCTCTGTGATCTTTGTCTGCCTGTAGCTTTGCCTTTTCATGGTGAAAGGAATAGTTTTCAGAGCTGGGAGGAGTGACGGCTGGAAGTACTTCCCTTCTTGTTGGTTTGTGGCCTTCCTCTCCTAGGAGAACAGCGCCCTCTAGTGGCTTGTGCTGGGCAGCTGCGCGCACACACGGCTTCTGCTTCCTGCCCGGCTGCTATGGAGTTTATCTCCGCTGTTGCTGTGGGCGTGGCCTGGCTCGGGCAGCTGCTCCAAAGTGGTGGAGTCGCGTTGGAGGGGGAGCAGCTGGGAGGCTATTTATCTCCGTAAGGGGCCTCCCTGCTCCCTGCAGCCCAGGGGTTAGGGTGCCCAGAGATCCCCGGATTCCCTACCTCTTGATTAAGTGACCCGCCCTGCCCCTTTAAGACTTCCAAAAAGCACCCGCCAAAACTAAACAATGACCACAAAAAAAAAAAAAAGAAAAAAATATGTTTTTTAATTAAAAAAAAAAGTGGCCACTTGTTCTTCTTTATTCTCCAGCGCCAGCCTCAGACATCTGCTCACCGGTCTTGTTGCCCTGTTTCCCTAGTATTGGGGTCCCTATCCCTTTAAGACTTCCAAAAAGCGCTCGCCAAAACAAAACAGCAAAAAAAAAAAAAAAATGGTCCCTTGGTTTTCTGGTGTCCTCTGGCGCCAGGCCTCCAGTGCCCACTCACTGTTCTTGCTGCCCTATTTCCCTAGTATCCAGGGCTCCCCCCCGCGCATGCACTGTGTCTGCGCTCTGGCCCGGATGGCTGGGGCTGGGTGTTCGGCAGTCCTGGGCTCCGTCTCCCTCCCGCTCTGCCTGCTCTTCTCCCGCCGGGAGCTGGGGGGAGGGGCGCTCGGCTCCCGCGGGGCCGGGGCTTGTATCTTACCCCCTTCGCGAGGCACTGGGTTCTCTCAGGTGCGGATGTGGTCTGGATATTGTCCTGTGTCCTCTGGTCTTTATTCTAAGAAGAGTTGTCTTTGTTATATTTTCATAGATATATGTGGTTTTGGGAGGAGATTTCCGCTGCTTTACTCTCGCCGCCATCTTGGCTCCCTCTCCATCAAAAGTTGGTATTTTTAATGCAGAACTTCTTTAGATACACATGAGATTGTTTTAAAGGATCAAAAATTTGATAAATGAACCCTTGAAAATTGTACCATTTGTTTTAATGAAAAGATACAATTAACTAAGAGGGTAGACTATGTGGAGTCTTACAATTTATATACCTAAAATAGATTGAAAACAAATGAGAGGACATAAAACATATTCTTACCAAAGGGTTAAGGTCAATCATAAATATACCAAGCCAAAGAAGAATGGAATCATTTATTGTCTGCAGACATGTGTGTCTGTGCAGTATAAAGCTTGATCCTAGGGCTGTTAATAAGTTGAAGTTTGGCTCCTGAAATGGGCTCCAAGTCAGCAAGTTTGTAATTATTCATTTCACATGTCAAATCATTGACTCAACTACACAAAGACTTGATTGATAAATGCTGTTACTAAGACTAGTACCAAAGGTATGTTTAGTTCAAGGCACACCAAGTCAAGACTGAATCTCTCAATGTAGGATTTGAAACACTGAACCAGTGAGCTGGTCTCTAGTACCTTTCAGAGATGGATTAACTTTTCCAGTCTATCATAATCCACTTTCAATTGCAGCCTGCTGGGAGATCAAAGGAAATAAAAAAATCAGTCTCTTGGTCTTAAATTGATTAAAATATAAATTAGACACAGAAGCTGTACAGTAAAATCTGTTATTCCTCATGGTTGGTAAGGAGTTCTAGACAACCAAATATTGTGGTCAAGAGTCTGTATATGTTTAAAGAATTAGAAATAAAATATATCCTTAACTCCACATGTCATAATATAAAATAGAGTAATAAAATATTTTTGTAGTGATTCAAAAACCACTTCACTATTTTACAGTCTCAAAGTCACCATTGTAATCAGTTGTCATATTTGCTAACCAGCTCAGCCACCATGGAAAACAAGCCCCAATAAAAAAAGGAGCGGGCTCTGCAGAGCTGTTCCTCGGGGAGTTTCTCTGCCTGGGACTTCCCTAATCCACCCTCAAGGAGCAGCCCCTGTTAGCTGGTCGCCAGTTATGATTCCCTGTACTGTAATCTGTTTTCTGTACCTTTATGTCCTGTGACCCCACAATGGAATCTTTTGTTGAGAAGGTCCTAATATTTTGCCAGTCTCATTCTGTTCCAGATGTTGTCTTAGGTTCTCCATTTGTATACCTAAAGCCTCCAGCCAGGGTTGGTTCAGTTCCTTGCTGATGCCTGAGAAATGCAGATTGTTAATTTAGGAGGAGATTTCACATATTAGACTGCCGTTTCCATGCTTTAACAAAAGGGATTTCCTGGGGTGCCATTGCAGAAGACAGACTTATAAATATGGGAAGGAGCTAGGGAACAATGGGTAACCCAGGCTGACAGAGCCAGCTTTTCCCACTACTAGGGCCTCACACTTGAATATATATGGAAGCTTGAGACCTATACTTGAAGAGTACACAGGGTACAGAATTATAGCAATCAGCATCATTGATAAGAAAGATTTGCTGCATACACCAAAGACGGTGCTAATATGGGGTGACATTCCTTATCACCTACCCAAAAGGTGAATGGTTTATGTGGAATTTTAGAGGAAATGAATAGAACACTTAAGGAAATATTCTCCCATTAAATAACCATCTCCAAATGCTCTAATGTAGTTAAATAGGGGAATGACTAAAATATTGAAAAATATTTGTTAGGATTAATTCATTTGGAGGAAGTGTTATGTACACTGTTTCAGAATGAATTCAAGATGGTTAAGCTACTCGCATTCTATTATGCATTTCTCAAATTATCAACAGCAGTCCACATCATAGCACTCACTGCCTTTTGGGGTCTCGATCATTCCTGAGATGTTTTCTCATAAAATGTAATGAGAAAATCAAATACAATGTGGGCAGCATTTTATCATCATGGGAAAAAGGAGAATTGTTTCCTTGCGAAAATCATGTTTATGTATTAAAACAGCACTGCCTATCCACAGAGGAGAGAGAGAGAGCATAGATCAATAAGACACCTAGTCTCAGTAGAAAATGTCACAAAGAACATGAGCAAATCACAGAAGAGAACATGCAAAAGACTGGAGAACAGTTCTTTAAAAAAAATCCTTCCATAATAGTAATAAAAAAAGACCAAATATTTGGTAAAAATGGAGCATATATGTAAATAAAAAAGCATTATATAATAGAATAAGTTCTATATTGTTAACATGTAGAACATAATATATTAATATATAGTGAATATATTAACATATTAATTATATTATTAATATATAATAGTGACAAATTTATACACCCACAAACACTCTTTAGGAAAATGTACTAGTATAACATTCTTGATTATTTTAATGGATATTGGTTATCAGTACAGTCAAACAACACATGGTATATACTAAGGAAATTTAAAATTAAATGAAATAATGGCATGTTTATATAATATATATTGTGTATCCCTATAACATATTTTCACCAAATGTTCTCTTAAAGTTAATACTCAATTACCTTACACGTCCTCTGGGTGTAATGTCAGAGTAGCTGTGTTTGCCACCATTTGGGAAATATCAGGAGGGAGAAAGAAAAAAATGAAAGAAAAACAAGCCTGGGAGTATTGTTTGTTATGCTTTGTTACAAAATGGCAGTCTTACAAAGTCATTTCTTCCCAACATCTCAGGGCTATGAAGGAGGGGAAGATTTGTTTCTTTTTCATTAAAATAAGAATGAAGAAATTTACTTTGTAAACTTAAGTCAAAAAATGAAATCAAGGAGTGAATGTAAAGTCAAAATAGATACATATAAGTATGTAAAGAGATTAAGGTAGAGAATGAGAAAGTTTATGTGTACATTGCCTGGACAAATCAAGTACCAAAAAACTCAGTAACTATTATTCTCAGAAGCCGGATGGCTCAATGCTGTTAAGGCTGTGTGGTCTGAACTTGAATCCCAGCTCTATAACTTGCCAGCTGCATTGTCTGCAGCAAAGTGCTTTATACATTTCAAACCTTACTTTTATTGTTTAAAAATATGCCTTGCTGCTGTAACTTATTATATTATATAATGCTTTTTTATTACATATATGCTTTATTTTTACCAATTATTTGGTATTTTTTATTACTGTGGAAGGATTTTTTTTTTTAAAACCTGTTTTCTAGTCTTTTGCATGTTCTCTTTTGTGACTTTCTCATGTTCTTTGGCACATTTCCTGCTGAGATTAAGTATCTTATTGATCTAAGCTCTCCTCTGTGGTAAGGTAGATGACTATGGTAATGGTTAAAGCAGGTTGTATATACTTTCATATGCATGACGAGAGAGCAGGATTATAGTGGAGACAGGATCAAATATTGTTTAGAAATCAAAGTTTATAAAACTTGACAAGTGGTTAATAGATACTAGTGGCATTTTATATTAAAATACTAATATATTTTAAAAATAAATATGCTTAAATAGTGAACAAATAACTTGGTTACATTAGTGAAGTCTAACTGATGGGCCTAATATTAGTAGTGAGGGATCAAATAAGGATGAGCAGAGGTGGGAAACATTCTAGAACTTATCTTTCTCTGAGTTATACAGTAAATAGCTTCACTAGTTTTCACTTTTCTTTCCATAATTTTTTATATTTTCAAGAATATTTTAAATGACCACACATTCCTATTATAATCAGAAAAAAAGCAATTAAAATTAACTCATGTTTTAAAGTTATTTCTAGATAAGATGCTTTTCTATAGGCCTCCAAACATAGCTGATGGATGAACTGGATATACCTCAGTGATCACTAGGACGTTTGAACTTGCTCTCTTGCTCTCCTGCACCACCTCTAATTCGCAGCCTTCTTGACACCTTAGTTTTCCTTGTACTAAACCAGGGGCCTTAAGTGGGATGTTGGGCTGTGTAGCAGGTCTGTGGTGCCCTGCCAAAAGATAGGTCAAAAGGTCTTCACAGATGTAATTAAAGATTGAGGATGAGATCATCCTGGATTATCCAGGCCCACCTAATTCCAATGTCAAGAATCCTTCCTTAAAAGAGACAAAAGAGAGGAAGACACAATTAAAGAAGAAAAAGCCATGTGAAGACAGAGGCAGAGATGGGAGTGATGCTGCCACAAGCCAAAGAATACCTACAACCGTCAGAGTCTGGGAGAGGCTGGGAGAGGCCAGGAACGATCCTCACCTAGAGGCTCTGGAGGGAAGGCAGCCCTGCCAACACTTGATTTCAGACTTCCAGTCTCCAGGCGGTGAAAGATGAACTTCTGTTGCTTTAAGGCCACCTGGTTTGTAGTAATTTGTTACAGCAACCTCAAGAAACTAATACAGGCTGACAGGAAATTAACTGCATGAAAAACCTCTCTAAATGCCAAGTAAGCCCCTCTGTCATTTTCTTTTTAAAAGCAGCTATCTTCTTAGAGCTCCTTCTCTCCAAAACTAACTACAGATCACTGCCTCCTAATTCCGCATGTTTTCCTTCTTTCAAAGCCTGCATGGGCTTTGAAACAATAGTTCTCAACCTGCGGGTCATGGATACTCCATGGAGAATGATATTATGGCTGCATGTCTGGACTTCTTCTAGGCACTATGTAATATCTGTCATATGTCATTAACAAGAAAGATCTGACTTTTTATCTAAACATTTCCTTAGCAATCCTAGTAATTGAAAAGTGATCAATTTTTTGGTCTGATGATTAAACATACATAGTCACATTTATACAAGCATTTGGATTCAGAGACAAAGTAAGGTCAATGGGAAGATGGGGTGGGGTGAGGAGTTTTCTCATTTGAATCAGTTGAACTCCCAGGCAGGTTATATACTTACAGCTTTCTTTTCAGTGAGACAAAACTGGTCTGTTTATTTGGTTTCAGTAATTAGTTGTAAAGTTAGGTTGGGATTTTTTAGCCTATGGTAATTATTCTTTATGGGTCTGAGCCCTGAACAAAAATATTTTTTTAAGTTTTTTATTTAAGCATTGCTTTCTTAAGGTGAGCTCTGGCAAATGCTGTAAAAATGTATAAATCTGGAATGCTAGGAAGTATAGAAAAGGGAAGGAAATTACCTCAGTTTGGCAAGAGGCACAATGTTACTTTCTTTAATAAAATGCATCCTCTGTCTTGACTGGCCTGATGCAGTCCAATTGAGCATTTCATTGTATTCTGTCGCCTAGCCCTGCCAGCCAGAGGAGGCGGCTGACACCATGTACCTGAGGCTACAAAGAGCCTATGTGTGCCCACTCCAGTTTTCACATTCCTCAGAGGGCTTGAGGGAGAGCTGCTTTGTTATTTTTCCCAAGTCCTGTCACAAATGGTCACTGACAGGCACCCAGAAAGCCTGAGCAAGAACTGGCAGAGCTTGGTTGGCGCCAGAAGTGCTACATGTCCATAGGGTTGGGGGACAGGGGACAGAAAGAGGTGCCTCCTAAGGCACCCAGTGACGGTGCCCTAGCACTGGAAAAGATAATCAGCTTTTCAGGGAACAAGCAAACATCTGTGTCTGGGATGGAAGGGAAATTCTGACAGGAAGGGGATAAGGCTTGGGAGGATACGATGACAGGTCATAGAAGCCTGTGGACATCTATTTCTAGCCAGGGGCTACCTGGTTTCAACAGCATTCCAGCCAATCAAGTAGACAATTTTTGTAATAGGAAAATATTTCCCAAAGTATGCTTCCATGAATTTTCTCTAAAATTCCAAATGAATCTTTTACTAATGGGAACAATGATAAGTAATGCACACCTGTATTAGTACCACACTGTATTAGTACTACATGCAGCAAATCTTTCTCATCAATGATTCCAATGATCATAATTTGCACCCTTACAGTTATGCATATTATGATTAGCACAATTCATTGTACTTTATTAAAAGTTTTAAATATGAGGCTTAAAAATATTTCATAATTATTAGAACTGTGTTTAGCATGCTTTCTTAATATAGAAGTGACCTTCATATCTCTTGAATTCCCTATTTTAGTTCGAGAATATTAGTAAGAGAAATCAAATCCATTTCAGCCTCTGACTATATGATTCAAAGAGGACTTGACTCTGGTTCTCCTCACATTAGCCTCCATACCTGCCAGTCTTTTCTCATCTCAGTGTCATTGGCATATGGCAAGGATGTGAAGGTCACAGGCATTCAGGCTGGGACATAGTGCAGAGAGACAGGCAATTCTTAGCCTTGCCTGGATATGTATATCACTGATATGAGTCTTTTCATAGGGGTGACCATTTCAAGACAGTGAAGTATTTACTTATTATTATTAAGGATTTCATGGTCACAGGAAATATATACAAAGAAGTTGTCATTAGAAAGTCTCTAAGGAGAATCCCTGTAAATTTAACAGAAGGAAATTATATTTGACAGTAAAGGTGATTAATGGAGCAGTGAAACAGAAGCCAATGAAAGTCATTTCTTCTCTTTTCTCAGGACAGTAATAAGGCCAGTGACTTTCTCCAGTTCCTCAGTGAAATTATACTCTGTCAACCAACCATTGACTTCTCTCCTAGGAAAAACAAAATAGAACACAGCTATTCAAATTCTTGTTGCAAAGGATCCATTAGGTTTTACAAGGGGTTCAGAGGATAATTCATACCGTCTGTGTAATAGCAGAGTCATGAGAGCTGAGCTAATGTGTGTACAAACTGACCTCTTTTCACTAAAAATCTGCCTTATAACACTTAGTGAAATCTGATACAAGATAAAGGTTGCAGAGATTCTATCCCTGCCTCCATATGCATCTGTATGAACATATTATGGAAGAGGCAACGTTTAGAATGTGCCTTAAGACATGAGTGGGATTTTGAGAGTTAGAGATGATAAGATATTATAGAAATAAGTACAAGACTAATGTCTAATGTCTAATGGGAGACACAATGTCTAAGAGAAAAGGCAAGTCTCTACTCAGGAGGCAATAGGAAATTAATGAAAATTTTTAAAATAAGAGGGGATATGTCTGAAGTGTTACTACTACATGTTGGCAGCCATGGTGTAGACGGGGAAAAAGGCAACAGAGATCCATTTTGAGGTCTTTTGAAATAATGTGAGAAGTAATTAGGACTTGAATTGAGATGGGAACAATAGAAATAAAAAGGAATTAACATAGTTCTGAGCAGTTAATAGAGTAAAACTACCTAATTTTCTCCTCCTCTTATCCATAATTCCCTCCACCTTTCCACATCCAAATACAACTGGATGGAAAGACTAGGTGAGCTATGGGGTCGGGGGGTGTCTTTAAAAAGGAATGTAAAAGGAGGAAGGCGGAGGAAGATGATTTCAACAGTAAATTTTTAAGTACTGAGTTCCAAGGTGTCCTGAGCAATTGTGCAAAAACAAGCAGAGGAAATAATGTCATGCTGAATCCCAGTGTCTGATACTGTGGCATTTGACTACCATTAGTGTCCAGGATAAAAGCTAATATTATGCATAAAGGAAAAAAGCAGCAAAGTAAATTTTTCTAAACTCCTAATGTATAGTTGTTGAAAATGATCGGAAGTACATGGACAAAGCATTAACCATCTGGGCACAGGTACTTAGCTGCTGCCTTTTGTGTTGTTACAGGAAGAGATGATTCAGCTGTGTTTCCCACAGCTCTGCCTGTTACTGTTGAGGACCATTTTAGACAAATGGAGATGATCTATATTAAACTCTATTAATAAAATACTTTCCTTTTATGACAAACTACTGGCTTTATGTCTATAATAGCAATATAAAGTTTCCTTTATAGACAAATATATTTAAGTAAGAAGTTAAGTGAAAAGTTAAAGGAAAATACTAAGTAATAGTATGAGAATAGAAAAAATCAAGGTGGTTTTTAAATGACTAAAATTTGAAAAACACTGATTTAGACAAGGAGGACTGCCTTTAGTATCCCCTAATACTATGTTTAGCTGCATATACCCAGTCTGCACGGTGATCATCTTGGCGTCATTTGCTCGAATCTTCGCATCTGATACGAGGCTGGCTGAGTGTGGGAGGATCTATTTCTAATTGCTTAAAGGGACAACAACAAAAGTTAAAGTAGCCACTGCCAGTACGGTACAGTTCAGATTAGCTGAAATTTTATTTTCTGTTCTCACATTATTCATCAGATTAAATTTTGTCTCCCTAACAAAATTGTCATCTCTTGAAGGCAATGGTAGGCAGAAACTCTGGTGGGTAAAGCAGGAGTTTAGAATTGAGCTCTGGCTTCAAATCCTGGCTCTGTCACTTGCTGTCTGTGCAAACTGCAGCAAGACACCTGGCCACTTTGAGTCCTATACCAAGAGGAAAACAGTGCTATCTCTGTGAGGTTATCTGAGGAATAAATGAAAGAATGGATGTGATGCCCTCACTGGAGGTGACACACCATGCCGGTCACTGCTCATAGCAGTTGTGTCAAGCGCGGCTCCTGCCTGCTTGCCTGACCTCATCTATTCTGCTCAGCATCTCTCACTGTGATCGCGCTTTCCTGTTCTTCGCCTGTCCCTGAGTTGCCTTCTCATCCCATTCAGACCCTTGCATTCTCTTCTGCCGGGAATGCTGTTATCGAGATTTTCAAGTCTCTTGCTTCTTCCTTAAAATAAGCTTCAGTTTAAATATGATCTCTTCAGAGAGCTCTTGCCAGGCACTGTATTGGAAACGCCCCCAGGGCCAACCATTCCTACCTCTTTATCCCCCTCACTTAAATTCTATTTACAGAGCTAATTACTATCTGAAAGTGCATTCTGTATTTATTTGCTTTCTCATTGGTTGTCTCCCCCCACCCCCATAGAATACATAAGTTTGTCTGTCTTGCTTATCACCATATCCCCAGCCCCTAGAATAGTTCTGATATATTTTGGGTACTCAGTAAATATTTACTAAATTTTATTTATATATTGAGTGAATAAAATAGAGTGATTCAAAGGGAATTTTTAAAAATCACTACAAAAATTAAAAAGCACTTGCTAAGTACTAGGTGGAGAGAGATTCTAAATCAGTGTAAAAAGTTGTTTGTCCTAGGTGGGTAAAGAAAATAAAAACATAAGAAATCACCTATATACTATACTGCAAGACAAACTATTTTTGTCTTGTTTTCTGACTGGAAGTTAATTCATGGAACATTTTAGACTGTAACTATAGGGGGAGGTCAGAGAAGGCACTGAACAGGGAGAGGAGCCTGGGAAGGCTTCAGCAAGGAAAGAATGGAAGGGCACGGGACGAGGATCCTCAAACCAGTGGTCCATCCTTCTAGAGCCCTGTTGGGGGCTTTCACGACAGACCCCAATGAAGACACACCTGCCACATGTCTGCTGACTGCCTGGTAGTGGCACATCTGTGAGCGAGAGGATGGTATGTGAGCCTTTCACACCTTCTGTTTTCCTCATGTCTCCAGTTGGGTTCTTCAGAGGCTGCAGAGGCTGTGTGTGTGTTTCTTTTCCTTGGCTCCCAAGTCACATCAGTCTGCTTCTGGTGCTTTGGCAACCCGGCATGCTTCCTCCCACTAACGACAAGCCTGTCTGCAAAACAGAACAACATCTTTGAGATGGGGTGTTTATCTGGGCAGCACACAGCCTCTGCAGCCCACAGGAGCCCCTCCTTCACAGGCATTGCTGAACGGGGCTCACCTGATGAAAGCGTGAACTGTGCATGCCTGATTTGATTTACGGCATGGCCGGCTCATTAGGCGCACTGGCCTGAGGAAGCCAGTCGGCTGTGGGGACAAATGTTTGTGTAGCTCTGTGGTGCCCACAGGGTTGTTTGCAGCTTGGGGGCTGGAGTACAAAGGGGGCAGTGATAAGGGGCTCTGGAATCCATGGCTGGCTCAGGGAGCGCTAACTGCCCAGGAGATTGATATCTAGGGTGCAAAGGCTAAAAAAATTAGATTAATTTAGCTCAGCTGTGCTCACTGAAGGATTGGGTTGCAGCTGGGGCTGAAACAGTAGAGATCAGACCTCAGCAATCAAGGGGCAAGTCTCAAGTTGGAAGGAAGGGAGTAAGATGGATTGCCTCTCTGCATGCCTGCTCCCCAGGAAAATGATAGCCTACAAAGGCAGCCTGGCCATCCAGATAACCCTATAGAACACCAGTAAAAAGTAAGTCATCGTCCACAGACTGGGTATTGGAAATCGGGAGCACTGTCTTCTAATCCTGGGAAAGTTAGGACAAACTACTTTGAAAATGTTCTCAACTTCAGTCTCTTCCTCTGTGAAAGAAGAGGAATTTATCCTCATATATCCATCATACCCTTAAAAAATATCTTCATCTGTTAAGTTTGCCTACAAAAATTCTTCACACTCCCATTTTGATTCCTAGGTGGAAAACCTAGTAGACTTCAAATTCCACATCACATACATTTTTTTCACCAAAAACCCATTGCTCTGTGTTACTTTCAAGGGAACAACTCTTAAATATAATGTAGAAAATTATCAACCCTTTAGTAAATTATCAATTCTTTTCACCTCTTTTGATAAATTTATTTTTAAAACTTGACATTTATTGAACATTTACTATATGTCAGGCACTGTGCAAATGCTTTATATAAAGAGGAGAATCATTGTCCTATTTTATATATGTCATTTAAGAGTAATAAATAATACAACTTCTTTTCTCCAAAGCATCCAGTCTTGGATGATAAATTCTATGCTTGCCCATATATTATTAATTCAGGGATTAGAGTATGTGTGCATTATTAGCTCAAACAGTGGTGATAGATAGAGTGAACCCTGATAAGGTCCAGACTATGAAATTGGCCATGAAAAATGAACGAAGCAAAAACTAGGTGAAGAAAGGCCTTCTTCTTATAATGTTTCATTCAGACTATGAATGCCATTTGGGGGTTAGATTGAAGCTGATGCAAAAGAGGTCATGGGTTTTTAAAACAGAACTGTAAAAAGTGCATCTCAAAGAAGGCAGGTGCTACTGGGGAATTCCATGTTGCATAGCAGAATAAAGATCAGTCTGGTAGCTAGGTGACCAAGACATCAGCACCAGCTCATTAGGAACCAGCCCCATGATCCACAGCAAATCACTTCTTCCTAAATGTTCCTCATTGTAAAATATAGGCACTATATAGGAAAATTCACTGAAAATTAAATAGTCTTAAACCCATGAAGAGATCAGTCCCCAATTCTGCTTTTCAGAAAGGTCGAGTATTTCCCAGTTACACATCTACTAAGAAGTGCAGGAAAGAGCTAAAACTCATACCTCCCAGTCACTGACTCACTACAGTTCTGTCACACACTTTGCAGTCTTATAATGACTGGTACAAGTCCAGGTCCTCAATGGAATGCAAAGTGAAATCAAGGAATAGCCACAAACCACTATTTCAATAGAGCCACAAAATCAAACATTTACAGAGGACAAAATTAACATTCTTGGATCAGTTCAGTGGCAGGCAAAAGATTTTACAACCAGAACTGCTTTGACATAGAAATTCATGGAATGGCATCCAGGGATAATAGGAAGTACATTACCTTTCAGAGAACAGCAATGTCATTTAAGCGGCCCCAGATTCAACCAGCACAGAAATAAAGAAGGAAGACTTCTGCACAAAGGCCATTAATGATAGCAAGAAAGACCATTAGTAACTTTTAAGCAAGCTGGGCCAGTAGAGTTGTAGTACAGAAATTAGACTTTGGAACAGGAGTTTTAAATGCAGATGCCTGCAAGGATAGGAAATTGCAGAAGTGAAGAAAATAAGCTGGGAGGAAGAGACAGCGAGGGGTGTTTGAACTGTGGCAATTTGGAAAGACTACGCTGTATCACTATTCAGTTTCAGTCACTTGTATCTATGTTGGAATGTATGGCCACAGTGATGTGATCTTGCAATTTTTCAAGAAAAGACAGAAATCAGGATTTTTTAAAGTAAATCCTCTCAATTTTTTCATGCTTACCATAAATTAAAACAAACAATTCATGAAAAGTTCAGACCAAACAAAACACAGGTCTTGTGCAGCCATTTTGTAACATTCGCTCCTGTAGATGGAGAGAAAATATAAGAGCATTAGAATTAAAAGAGCAAGAAATGGCGCACAGATTCCCAAGCCTTGGAGTTGTATGGGAAAGAGATGGGGTTGACTAATGCTCAATGAGGAAGAGTGGAGCCAAGCCCAGGCTGATTTCCCCTAGTCATCCATATCCAGCCGTGACAGGGGAAAAGCTCCCTCACTTTCAAATTTAATGAGTCACTTTTGCAATTAGGAAATCTGGTCAGTGAGCAAAGCCAGTCAGAAAGCCAAGAGATGGCAGTGGGTACAGCAGTAAGATACAAAACACTGTTTTGAATGTCTCAGTATGACTGTGCATTGTTTCTATTTAGGCAAATCTCTTCTTACATGAAAAAAGGAAAATGGAGCCTGCTAAAGACTGACTATGTTACCAACCAAACTTAAATATTCCTTTTATTACTTGGTCAAAGCACTTGAGAAACATGGCCAATAGTCAGTGCTCTCTTTCAGTGACCCACATTTTATGTTCTCATTGTTTGCAGCTGAGAAAAGTAGTATACTATAACTGCAGTTCTCTTTTGGCTAATTTTCCCTCCCGGGAGTTAATAGCTGCCTCTATTTTAATGGCCCTATTATTAATTTATCACCAAACCTCAATTAGAACTCTAAACTCTTCTTTCATGGAATGGTCACTCTGTGTCTGCTGCGTGGCCGTGATCCTGGGTCTTCACCTCATCATCAAGCGGGGAGTTCTCCTTGCCTTTCTCCTCCATTGTACCCCTTGAATCATGTATCTCTGTCTTTTGCTTCAACAGAGATACTAGTAGAGCATCAATACCAGTTCTTGAGAAGAGGTGTAGGGTGGTTGATTGTTTAGGATTTTTTTTTGAATTTTATTTATTGGTAATTTATTCATTTTCTTCTATTTGATTAACAGTTTGACTAGGTAGGGAAGTCATTTCCCTTTAAGGTTTGAAGGCATTGCTTCATTTTCTTTTAGCTTCTGGTGCTGTCCTGAGAATTCTGTGCCATTCTGATCCTGACCCTTTTTATGTGGTGTGCTTTATTTCTCTGGACACAAGTACATATGATATTTATGCCAATGTTCCAAAATTTCTAATATCTAATTCATGAAGGCTGGTCTACATTAGAAACTTCAGTTCACATTCACTTTTGAATACTGGCAAAAATAACAAGTCAGATCTCTCATTTGTTTCACTATGGCCTACAAAAAAAAAAAGAAAGTTGGTTACAAAACAAAGAATCTCATGTTAGCATAACTCTTTTTTCTGTGTCATCGGTTTGGCAGGCCTTTTTTTTTTTTGTCATTTATTGTTCTAAACACTCAGTGGGCCCTTTCAATCTTTCAATCTGGGGGCTTTGCCCCTTCAGCAGTTCTAGAAAATTTTATTTATTTGATAATTCCTCCCCTCTGTACTCTCTTTGTGAAGTCTCTACTGGTCAGATAACAGATTATGTTTTAATGCTCTAATTTTAAAATTATTTTCCTCCTATTTCCTAGTATTTTATTAAATCCTAATTTCTGGATTTCCTTAACTCTGTCTTCTAAATTTTCTGTTTGATTGTTCATTTCTATCAGTTCTTCATTTCCAATAGTTCTTTCCTATTCTCTGAATTATATGTGTCATGAATTATATAATTATACATGGTATACATATGCACATATATATATATGATATATATAAGGTATGATATATCCTATAATATATAGTAGTATTGAATTATATAATACAGATATTATCAATAAATATGTAAGAAAGACTATTAATACATAATATATCAGTGTATTATATAATATATAATTTAGAAAGATAGATAGATATAGACTTAATATGCCAAAGAGAAGTACATATTGTCTCAGCTTAGTGTCCGTCTCAGGAGCCTTCTCCTCTATCACAGTGCGCCATCTTTTGGTCTACCCATTCCATTTCATATATTTTCACCCGGGAGCCATTTTCAGTGAGTCCAGACATAAGAGGGAAAGGATAAACTTATTCACTGAGTTCCCTTTTCCTCATATTTGAGATATTAGTTAGAATTCTAATGTTTTTTTTTATATCACTCCCCAGCGCTGCTTCTGGGAGTCGGGGCAGAGCTTCACTCTACTACAATGCTCTGCTTCTCAGGAGAATTTTGTTTCTCTCCTTAGCCACCAGGTTTTAATTGTGGAAGCAGATTACCTGAAAACTGCAACTTTCTGGATTCTTTATTTTGCTTTGTTTGGTTTGATTTGTGGGGTATTGCAGTTAAAAGTTTCCATCATGAAGTATGAGTCCACTATCTTAGTCTACAGCTCTGTGGTACAAGTGCAACTAATCTCCTAATTCACCATTTCTGCAAGATTAAAAAAGATGTATGATTGGGTTTTATTAAAATAGAGATCATAGGAATAAAGGATAGCTGATGATTTTATTTGCATTTGTTCTTTCATTTTATCCATTTGAGCATGGGAAGAGCTCATGCAGTAGACTTCAGAAAGAAGGTCTAAGATCTATACCTTGATACTGATAATTAATGTTAGGTAATATAGCAGACTTATTTTTAATGTATTGAATTTATGCACACATATTACATGTAAAATGTGCATATAAAATAAAGAAATATCTACAACCTGACTTAATTAGTTTTAATGAAAAAATATATAAACCAAAAATGTAGCTAAGAAAGAAAACCTTTAAATGCTGCACAAATGTTTTCTTCCCAAACTAAACTATATCATTGCCATATAGAGGTTCCTAAGTATATTGTGGAGCTCTATTTTGAATTAAACAGTCCATTCTTTATCATAAGTCTTAGTTTTTAAAAAAAGTATTTAGTCGGAATCTGTGACTCCACATAAAGAGAAATAAGAACGTTTTAAATTGCTTATAACAGGCAGACTACATGAAATCTTTAAAAAATGCTGCACCTTTCGAAGTGACCAGAAGTTCTTTCTGAATAACTCCATTGACTTCTGGTGTTTACATTGGCTTTTATATGCTTGCTTCCATTCTCTCAATAGGATGAGGACAAATAGGACGAGAAATAGAGTCAGAAGGTAATTTTATTAATTAGGGTATTTGCTTATCTGGAATGAACCAAGGAGTCTTTTGCCCTAAACAGTGTTTTTAAAATTACAAAACAAATAAAAGCTTTAAAATATACCTTTTGTTTCACAGAAGTTTTCATAGACCATGGAGTCCCAGGGTTGGTGATGTATATAGCTAAGTTAACAATTTGATGGTGAAATTCCTTAGTGCCAGTTAATGGGAAATAATCTTCCAAATTCTTGTTAAGGTTTATATTTTTCAGAAAATGTATACTTAGGGGCATTCACAAAAAATACATTTATAAATAAATATCACCTTGGGCACAGATCTTTCTAGAACAGTTTTGTTTTTCTGTGTTTTATGATTTGTAGTGGTGGCTTGATTTAAATATATGAATATCAGGACTGCACTTTCTCTGACTTTGGGGCTCCAGCCTGCATTGCTTCTCTATTTTTTCTTTAGTGATGGTAAACAAAGAAATAAAAATAAAAGATCACTTGGTAAATATCCAGATGAATTTCTTCAAACCATTTCTAATTGGCTTTCCAGAGAAAATTATATTGAAGTAATTTACATTCTTAACTGCTACTTTAAAATAACAGTATTTCTCTGTAAATAGATGAGCAGTACTTCCAATACTGATAGGTAGAGACAACACACATAAACACACACACACACAGACATTTTGAGAGAAAATAAAAAGTCCACTGAGCAAGTACTACTCTATTCTTCAGACAGTGGACTTACTGCTCGGACAACCTCACAATTAAGCCTCTTCAAATTTGAAATATATATATGGTGCATTTTAATATACTTGTAGCTTTAATCTACTGTGGGGTGTTTTCTTTGTGTAGAATTTATTGTATTCTCCTCCACAACTGTGAGAAAAATGAACAGACTAATAATGTTTTTTATAATCAGTTTTGTGATCTTTATTATGTGCTGAGATAGACATGATTTCTATAGAACTAAATTTCCCAAGTTAAAACATATATAAAAAAACATGTGTATTTGATTCAGATTGTTATATATATATATATATACTTTTTACTGATAATATTCAGAAAGGCATCTAATAAAAAAGTGAAGTCAAATGTACTTTCAGTATTGTACAATCACTATGTTAAAAAGTACAACTTGAGACTCAACTTAAAGGAACAGTTTTTGAGTAATTCATTGAAAGTATATTGTTGTATGTTTCCATTTCTCTGTTTTTTCCCTTCCATGAAATTTAGGTTGTTTTACTAAGTTATAGGTAGATCTCTCCTTTTCAGCTGACCACTGACTGTTAATTTCTCTTTGCAGAATATTTCATTGGGAGATGGGAGCAAGAATAATATTCATGTGACTAGTCCTCTTTTTGAAGAACATGTCAGTATCTAGAGTCAAATTTTGAGGCTAAGACTTTAATCATTCTTAATTTTCTTATCTATAATTAGGACTTTCTAGTAATAACTTTATGCTTTTGTGGCTTAGAATGCTTTGCACTCACTTAGGTAGAATGTGAGATTTATAAACTTCTTAGTAGTTAAGTGATTTAATGATATAAGCACTGTAAATGCAATTTCTCTGATGTCAAACTATCAAGAAAGCACATACACACCTCTGATTCATGGATTTGTGCTTTATATCACAAGTTGCCAGGAGCCTATTAGACCGAAATAATTACCTTAAAGATGTCCAGAGAGAAGCATCTCCATATAGGAAGCAAGATTCCTCTGAGAGGTACACTACCCTGTTTCTCTTGTCCCATCATGAAGTGTGGCTATTATGTGGTTGAAGCGGATTATGAATGATAGTGGGAGGAGGTGTTAACTTCTGTTGACATAAATATTGTTTTTTAATTTTATTTACTTTTTTATTAAGGTATCATTAATATACATTCTTATCAAGGTTTCACATGATCAACATTGTGGCTACTACATTCACCCATATTATCAAGGTCCCCACCACATCCCATTGCAGACACTGTCCATCAGTGTAGTAAGATTCCACAGAGTCACTCCTTGTCTTCTCTGTGCTACACTGTCTTCCCATGACCCTCCCACACACCATGTGTGCCAAGCCTAGTGCCCTTCAATCCCGTTCTCCCTCCCATCCCAGCCACTCTCCCCCAGTCCTCCCCTTTGGTAACCCTTAGTTCCTTCTTGGAGTCTGTGAGTCTGCTGCTGTTTTGTTCCTTCAGTTTTGCTTTGTCATTATACTCCACAAATGAGGGAAATCATTTGGTACTTGTCTTTCTCTGCCTGGCTTATTTCACTGAGCATAATACCCTCTAGCTCCATCCATGTTGTTGCAAATGGTAGGATTTGTTTTCTTCTTATGGCTGAATAATATTCCATTGTGTATATGTACCAAATCTCGTTTATCCATTCATCTACTGATGGACACTTAGGTTGCTTCCATATCTTGGCTCTTGTAAATAGTGCTGTGATAAACATAGGGGTACATATGTCTTTTTGAATCTGGGATCTTGTTTTCTTTGGGTAAATTCCTAGGTGTGGAATTCCTGGGTCAAATGGTATTTCTATTTTTAGTTTTTTGAGGAACCTCCATATTGCTTTCCACAATGGTTGAACTAATTTACATTCCCACCAACCTTGCCAGCATTTGTTTTCCTTTGTCTTTTGGATGTCGACCATTGTAACTGGTGTGAGGTGAAGTATCATTGTGGTTTTAATTTGCATTTCCCTGATAATTAGCAATGTGGAACATCTTTTCATATGCCTGTTGGCCATCTGAATTTCTTCTTTGGAGAATTCTCTGTTCATATCCTCTGCCCATTTTTTAATCAGATTGTTTGCTTTTTGGGTGCTGAGGCATGTGAGTTCTTCATATGTTTGGATATTAACCCCTTGTCAGATATGTCATTTCAAATATATTTTCCCATATTGTAAGATTCCTTTCTTTCCTACTGATGGTGTCCTTTGCTGTACAGAAGCTTTTTAGTTTGATGTAGTCCCATTTGTACATTTTTGCTTTGTTTCCCTTGCCTGAGGAGATGTGTTCAAAAAAAGTTGCTCATGTTTGTATCCAAGAGAGTTTTACCTATGTTTTCTTCTAAGAGTTTTATGTTTTCATGACTTACATTCAGGTCTTTGATCCATTTCGAGTTTACTTTTGTGTATGGAGTTAGACAATAATCCAGTTTCATTCACTGAGAAGTCTGATGATAGTCTGATGGGTTTTCCTTTGTATGTGACCTTTTTTCTCTCTCTGGCTGCTTTCAATATTCTTTCCTTATCTTTAATCTTTGCCATTTTAATTTTTATGTCTTGATGTTGTCTTCCTTGGGTCCCTTGTGTTGTGCATTCTGTGTACCTCCATGGCCTGAGAAGCTATCTCCTTCCCCAGACTGGGGAAGTTTTCAGCAATTACCTCCTCAAAGACACTTTCTATCCCTTTTTCTCTCTCTTCTTCTTCTACTTGTACCCCTATAATGCGAATGTTGTTCAAAGACACTTTCTATCCCTTTTTCTCTCTCTTCTTCTTCTACTTGTACCCCTATAATGCGAATGTTGTTCCGTTTGGGTTGGTCACACAGTTCTCTCAATATTCTTTCATTCTTAGAAATCCTTTTTCTCTCTGTGCCTCAGCTTCTTTGTATTCCTATTCTATAATTTATATTTCATTTACTGTCTCCTCTACCTCATCTGACCTGCCTTTATATCCCTCCATTGCATGTTTCATTTCAGATACTGTATTTTTTAAAGTTTCTATCTCTTTCTTGAATTAGTCCCTGAGTTCTTGAATATTTTTCTGTAGCTCCATGCACATGTTTATTATTACATTTTTTATTTATTTTATTTTTTTAAATTTTGGTATCATTAACCTACAATTACATGAAGAACATTATGTTTACTAGGGTCCCCCCTTCACCAAGTCCCCCCCACATACCCCTTCACAGTCACTGTCCATCAGCATAGTAAGATGCTGTAAAATCACTACTTGTCTTCTCTGTGTTGCACAGCCCTCCCTGTGCCCCACACACACATGTTTATTATTTTTATTTTGAAATCTTTTCAGGTATACTGGTGATTTCAGTTTCACTTGGCCCTCTTACTGGTGTTTGTGGGATTTGGGGTTGTACCAGGTTCTTTTGACATTTCATATTTGTAATGAATAATATGGAATAATAACTTTGTGTAGGCGGTGCCCTCTAGTGCCCAGATGCTCTACTCTCTAGAGCTGCTCAGGCCCTGGAGCCATGGTGGGGTCACAGTGAGCGGTGCTGGTGCCTGCTGGGAAGAAAGAGCTTTCTCACTTCCTGGCTGCAGTGCCTGCCTCCACTGCCAGGGCCAGTGGGCCAAGTGTGCAGGGAGCAGCCTCTATGCTATGCCCCTGTAGCTGCCATAGGTGTGACACCCTCTGGCTGGACTGGTGCAATGGTGGGGGCAGCAGGTTTGAGAGTTGGTGCCAGGTAGGAGGAAGGAGTGGCATCTTTGTATCACAGTGGGGAGCCTAGGAGCTGCATTGCTAGCCAAGGGGATGGAGCACCTGAAGCTCTTGAAAGTACTCAACCTGGTGGATTGAGTGCACTGGAATAATTTTATCCACCTGCCCTTTCTCCTGAGCAGCAAGCTCTGTGTAATCTTTGCCCCTTTAGCAGCCTGCTCACGTTGGGAATTCTCTCAGAGTGTCTGCCTATCTTTTGTCCCAGAACAGTCAGTTGTGGGTACCTGTTCTCCACAAGTGGCTGGAATCTCAGTCTTCCTGAGTATTCCAACTGTCTCAGCTTTCCAACCCCACTGCTCTCCAGAGCATCATGTAATGTAGGTTTGTGCTCCCAGAGCACATCTCCCCAGCTGGGTGTTCAGCAGTCTTAGGCCTCCTCCCCCTCCCTGTTGCATTTCTCTTCTTCCCTCCAGTGAGCTGGGCTGGGGAGGGCTTGGGTCCTACCGGACTGCGGCTTTGCTACTTTACCCTTTTCCGTGAGATCTTCTCTTTTCCCCAGATGTAGGCAGTCTATCATAGTCTTTCCTGTTGCTCTTTCAGGATTAGTTGTATTTGCTATATTTTCATATTATATGTGGTTTGGAGAGGAGGTTTCTGTCTCACTTCTCACACCGCCATCTTTAATCCCATCCCTGTTGACATAATATTTACTGGCAGGCATCCTGACTTCATTACTACCTCTGTGTTCCCTGCACAGCCCTATAAATAGCCAACAGTCCTTGGTGACCAAAAGGAGGAGTGTTGGTACTGGTAACATTAGTAACTAATTTGGATTAGACCATAGTCCTTCTCCCTGGATGCCAAATCATTCTTATCTAGTAGGAGGTTTGACAATGTGTTAGGAGCAAGTCTAGCATCCTGGTGACCCACTCAGGAAAGTACATCTGGGTGGGACTGGGTTCAAATAGGAGTGCCACATTCTGGGAGTCACAATCAGGCTTGGGAACAAAGCATTGCTGGGCCAGAAACTGGTGCTTATAAAGACTAGAAAATAATTCAGGAGCCTCCAGGTACACAGCCAGGAGGATGGAGTCTGACAGCAGAGAAGGGTGCAGAGGTCCCACAGAAGGTACCTTCCCCTTCTCTCCCTTGATAATCTCCATTCTTACATTCATGAGATAAGAATTGTTAAGATGCTTGAACAGGATTGTGAAATGACAATGGGAGGTTGTTTTCATTTTTGTTTTTAATTTTCTAAATATTGCTTAAAATGCACTCTATGGAACAAGATTTAAAACATGCATAATATGTCCTCATGGACTAGGAATGGAAATGATGTCCTCGATGAGATGTGGCCTTAGTGTGTAGCTGCAGCTGCTTTGTATTGTACACCGTGGAGCCAAATGGAGAAGATGCCATGATACTGTGACTGTAACCCCAGAGGCTTGCTCCACACTGTGTATTTGTTTTTCAAAACTATAGCAGTAACCTGGGCACATGTATAGCAATTTGATTTCTGGCCTTCCAACCCAAATATAACAAATAAATACTGAATCCCAAGCTGATGCCCCTGCCCTGCCACCCTCTAAATTGTTTACTTAGTTACTAGTCTGAGTTTGTTCTGGTCTAGCCACAGCAACCACTTAGGCAAATATCACACAGTCAGTATGTTCCTTCCTTTTCCTTCATGATCCAGCTCTCCTCTCCTCATACTTGCTTTGGGCAACTTGTGCGGTCACTGGCCCACACAGGTCTTCCTGCCACTATGTCACACTCAAGGCAGCGTCCTTTAATTTGGACATCCACAGCTTCCTTCTACAGTCAAATTTTATTTGTCCACTATTTACTTCCATTCAGGTCTTCTTCAAAGAAGGGTAATAGAGAAGAATGAAGTTCCATGTAGGAATTAAACCCATGACTTTGGACTCATCAGCACAACTTTCCAACCTGCTAAGCAAAAAGGCCATAGTAAGTCCAGTACAAACAGCCTGTCCTTACGTGCCCCAGCCCCCATTACAGGAGGAGAAGATTGTGCTGGTGTGTATAAAGGCTGAAAGTAGGGGAAGGAAAACTTAAGCCAAGTAAATTGAAAATAAATGTTATTTTTCTCTAAGGTTGCAGCACCAGTTTTAAAAATTCTTTCAAGAAACAAACTTTTCTCTTAGTTCTCAGTGCTCCACCAAGTCAGCACTGGTAGCCCCTACGGCACCCCTCCTCGAAAAGAAGTAAGTGGATGCTTTTTCTCCGGTTGTAAACTCAACATTATTTAGAATCTTTTCAAACTTTCAGATGCTCCTGAATTATTTTCTAGTCTTTATAAGCACCAGTTTCTGGGCCAGCAATGCTTTGTTCCCAATATTTAAGCTTCCAGGTCAAAATGCATCAAGAGGGTAGGTTTTGAAACTCTTTTTGGCAGCTTTGTTTGTGAAATAAAAGTTTTATAAATTTTAATTCAATAATTCAAATCCTTTGTGGTGTTTTCCTAGAAAGACATCTTAATGCCTAAATGACATTTTAAAATGACTGGAGTGGTGATTATAGCCACTGGAACAAGAAAGACACAAATATCAAAATACTATGTACAAATGATCTTGGCTTTCCTCAGCCCAGGAAATGAACAAGAAGAAAATATCTAAGTGAAAAGGCATCAGTTACCTAAATTTGATGTAGTTCTTAACTTTTTTTCAAAGCACTTTGGAAGATATAAAATGGACAAATTAAAAGTAGACTAGCAATGAAATATTTTCCTCACAGTGGGTGTTGTTTCTATTTAGTGAGCCATCCTTTCTCACTGTCATTTATTTTTCTTATCAGTTAAAGTCGGGTACTAGCTTTCCAGTGTACTCACTTTGAGTATCAAATGAGGGAAATAACCTTTCACTAGCTTTCTCTTCAGATGTGCTTTACTGATTTCATAAGCAGTTCTAGAGTTGTATCGCAGGACGATCGTTCCCCAGCACAAATCTGGCTGGCTTGCGTGCTGAGGGCTTGCTGTGGCATTCATGGCAGTGTTCTCTATGTCAGTGTCAGCTGGCTTTGGGAAGGAGAAGCCAAAATGTTTCCTTAGGGAGGTTTGTCACCTCAGACAACTGGAAATCTGTGAATTCCCTTCTTCCATATATTACTTGTTCCAGGTCTTTTTCCTTGCACTTGATCAAAAGGCCAAGAATTAGTTAACTTTGGAAATTCTTTGAGATTGGAGATTATGAGACAGGTACTCCTTCTTTATTTGGGGAACAGTAGTTTCTGTTTAATAATAACCCATTCCTGACTGTAAAAGTAACACTACCCTATTATTGAACATAAAAAAGGAAAAAACATTCTACCACCCAAAGACAGCTTACAGGTCATGTAGGGTGTGTGAGTGTATTTGAAGGCACACTGAAAATATGATTTCGAATCTTATATATTGTACCAGCTTATGAACATTTACTCATATCATTAAAAACAGTCTGTACAAATGATACTTAGTGGCTACATAATACTCTAATGTCTGTTTCTCGTACTGGATTGAAACATATAATATTACTGACATTTAACCTTTATAACCCATAAAAAAGGTAGTTCAACATGGCTCAACCTAGTGACATTTACTTAAAATTTGTTCCCCAGTTATTGGATTTCATGTCTAGTTTTTTTAAACTGTTAAATAACTGACCTATGAACATTTCTGAACATATTCATGTATTTAACCATTTCTTCAGAATAATTTCTAAGAAAAGAAATAATTGATTTGGAAGGTAAAAAAGATGTGGAGGCTCTTAACACCTATTTTGAAATTCCTTGCAAAGATTGTAGCAATTTATGTTCTTTTTGATTATATACAAGAGTGCCAGTTTTACCCTATCCTCACAAAAATTGAGAATTATATTTTTATCTTTGTTAATCGTAATATTATATGTATATTATTTAACCAATGTGCCTATAATTAGCATAATTAATATTTGCTCTAGTTTTAGGTCAAGATGGAAAAAATGCAATTTGTAAATGTGTGAAATTAATTGAGAGACAGAGCCTAAAACCTAAAATGAAGTTAGGTTTAATGTCATTATATTGAATTACTCTCCTGTTACCCAGATCCATGATAATAGAGTGTCTTCTATAAAGTATAGGAGACTATAGAGGTGACAATTTAATTGAAATGATCTTTGATTTAATATGAAAAGGATGACAAATTTTCCATTGTAATTCATTTGTATATAAAATATATGTGTGGATTTGCCATATTGCTACAGCAAAGGAGATTTTCTTGATTTAGTTTTGTTACAAAGCCTCTTTGAAACATGTGTTCTTTTCCTGTCTCTCAAAGTCATTTCAACAGTAAAATAAATTTTGAGTATAGGTTAGTTGTGAAATGAGTTATTTCACTGAATACGCTGGTTCAGAAGTTCTAGTCAGATTGATCAAAAACAAATGATGGAATATATCAATTACCAATATCAGCTATAGGAATCACCATAGATCCTACAGATATTAAAAGGATGGTATGAGTATTATCAAGTACTTTATGCCAATATATCTGACAACTTGGATGAAATGGACAAATTCTTAGAAAGCGCAAACTATAAAACTTAATCAAGAAAAAATAGATAACCTAAACTGTCCTATATCTAATTATTGTGGGACCAAATCTTTCCATATTCAATATGTCCTATATATTGTACATCAATTATAATACAGTAAGCAAAAAAAAGCCAAAATAAAACTCCATGTCCACATGACTTCACTGGTGAGATCTACTAAACATTAAAAAAAACCAATTCTCCAAAAACTTTTCCAGAAAAAGAAGAGAAGGGAACACTTCTCCATACATTTTTGAGTCCAGCTTACCTATTACCACAATCTTAGACATTACAAGAAAATAAACCATAGACTAATATCCCTCATGAACATATGTACAAAAAGCTCTTAACAATGTACCAGCAAATTAAAATGAACAATACTTAAGACAGATAATACATCATGAGTAAACAAAGTTTATTCAGGAATGTAAGATCACTTCAACTTTCAAAAATCAATAAATGTATTTGTATCAATATCCTGAAAAAGAAAATAATATATCCTTCAATGAAGAGAAAACAAAATTCAACAACTAATATATGCATATTATCCAAATCCAGAATAAGAGAAAAGCATTTGGGGATAGATAGCGATCAGGATAGTTAGATAATTAACTGAGGCAATGAAGCTGTGTTTGGAGAGAGAAGAAGCAGCATTTGTTCTTGTCCCCTGGTAGCCCCATAAAAGGAGCAAGACTTCTCAACTGCCTGGGCCTGATTCTGTAGAGAAAGGACTGAGAGGGAGGAGAAAAGAATCTAAATAATGACAAAGAAAGAGTGGAAAGACATGGAAGAAAGAAGCTCTGTTCTTTGAAGACCCGTGTCTGAGTAGAAACTGAGAGGCCTTTCACAGGTCTTTCGTGGAAGAGAGAGAATCACTTCCCCTTGCCTGGAACGCTTGTCAGCGGGAATGCCAGGCATTGCTGGGCAGCTGTGTGTGAGCTTGCCATAGCCAAGCCCCACGCCAGTCCAAGGTGAGGCCTGATGACCAGTAGCTCCTGTGAGACTGAGGCCAGCCAAGGAGCTGTCCTGTCAGCACAGATACCTGGATGTTTTATTTTTGTTTTTGTTGTCTCTTTACCCATTAAAGATGAAGGAGACAAACAAGGGCCTTTTACTTTTTCTTCTTTTTTAGAAAGTTTGGAAAAGATGGGGCTTTTTGTAGGAGAAAGCCATGGAATCAAAGATTTAGAAAAGTTAAAAAAAAAAAACAAGCTAAAAATTTAAAGAAAGAATAATATAGATCTAGTACTGAAAATAAATTTCAACATTTCTCAAATGAAATTTATGAAAGAAAAATTGTTTTACTGTTAAATGTATACTTTCCCCAAAGAGGACATAGTAACAAACTATTGTCTGATTGGATATTTTATCACTGGTTTTCCTGGGGTCAGAGCAAAAGAATCAAGGGTCAACCCTGTCGATAAGACTTAGGAAGATTGAAGGCAAAGCAAAAAACCTCAGTGCTAAGAATCTGAACCAACCGTCTCCTTAGGAAAGGAGGGCTCATGCGTTTTTTTCCCATAAATCCAAAATGAAAAACAAATATTAAAAATGGACAGAAACTTGATTTTTTTAAACTACAGTTGCTCTTGGAAACAAGTAACAAGGACAGTTTGTTCCTTGCAGTAGGCCTAATAAATTTAAGGTACCAAATGTGTAATTGGAAGTTTGTTATCATTTGGAAATATCTTTCTTTTTAAAAGCACAGGCACCTACTAGTAGTAGGTTGGTGTCAAGCAAACAGCCAAGGCAAATAGCAGTTGCTTACTGTTTGGCATGAAGGTGGTGGGGCCCTCAACCATTTTTTCAGAGAAGTCCAGACCCCTGAGGGATGCCTGGGAAGAGAAAAGAGGGTAGAGCGGGTATGGGGGAGGGTAGTTGGGCCATAATGGGACTGTGGAAAGAATGCCAGCACATGCGCTGGGACTGGAGACAGAGAAGTTTTGCAACTTTTGAATCTAAATAAAGAAATATTTTGTAAGCAGACATTGATACAGGAGATGACTTAACAATCATAATAATGGGTAATATTTATTAAGTATTTGGTGTGTACCAGATAACGCACTAAGCCCTTTAAAAGTCATACTGAATTCTCAAAACAACTCAATTTTATTGATGAAATTATGTTTTTTGGTGAGATTAGAGTAACTCGCCTGCATCTCATAACTAAAGGCAGAACCACCAATTAAACCCACGTAAGTCTGGCTTCAATACTGTACTGCTTAAAACTACCGCCTCTTCCCCACCACACACAAGACTGAAAGAGTTTTGTTTGTGTTGATTTTGTTTTTATTTTTTGAGATTCAGAGCTGCTTCCTTATCCTTCTTTTCAGAGTTCACCAAGAATAAAAAGATTCAGTCAATTGCTGAAACAGAAGCAGTCTGAAATTTTCTGCTTCTTTTGAGTTCTACTTATGTTTTTGCTTTTCCTCACAATTGATATTTAAAGCAAAGAAGTTAGATGGATTTCAGGGTGTTTGGTTTAGTTAATGCCCACATCTCAGATACTCTCCTGATGTGAGTATCTGCAAATAGGCTGCAGAGAGGCTGAAAAAATATCCAGGAGTAGTCTTTTCTTCTTCTTTCTCTGCTCCTTTAGTTCCAAGAGGACTCATCTTGTGTGTGTGTGTGTGTGTGTGTGTGTGTGTGTGTGTGTGTGTGTGCGCATGTATGCATGCACACATGCCTGTGTCTATATCTATTACCCCATGATACATGCTTTTTCTTCCTCTGTTTGTGGGCCTTTCTGAGAACTGACCTGGGGCAGAGAACTGAAAATTAAGCCCAAAGAGAAAGGACCAAAAAGCTAATTCCCAACAATAGTCTCAACAGTGATGAACTGTGCTCTGTCTAATGTGCTTTTTCGCAGCATTCAATTCCATGCACATAATTCCAGTTAGTGAAGGGTGTGCAGTTCGTACATGGGGCTGGCTGATTCTAATGCCTGAACTCTTAAACACTGTATCATAGTTATCTCAAAATGCAGGTTGCAAAAGAAAAAATCAACAGTAGTGTCAAATGCAGGCAGCATTTCTGTATTCATGAGAAGTGGAAAGATCGACTTTCTGTGCTTCTCCACTGTCGCCATGTCCTGGAGACTGACCTGCATGGCCTGCTGCAGCTCTTGTCTCCTGCATCTGATGCTCTCCAGTAACTTCCCCTCCCTTCATCCCTCCAGGCTGAGGAAATGCTCCCCAAGCTCCACGGATCCCTGTGGTTTCCCTGCATGCTGCCCCTACCTTTGAACATCATTTCTTGATTAAATTATCCATTTGTGGGGCTCCATCTGTTGTTTGTCAATACCCTGACTGATTCACTCACAAAATATTACATTAAAAATAGAAATTCTACATCTGCATTCTGACAGTCAAGAAACCTGGCAAGTACTGGAGAGCCCTCCCTCCTGCTCATGTGACCCCCCTTCACACCTGCTCTCTGCTTTGGACTGCATGTGCTCCGCCCTTCACATTCACAGCTTTGTTGCTGCTCTTCCCTCTGTGGCTCTTGATCCAGATGATGTTGCCCTAGCCCTCCATCTTTCACCCCACTCCCACTATTACATATCACCTTCACCCCTTAATCCCAGGACTATCTATGGAACCATCCACATAGACTAATTTTTGTTTTTACATTTCTATCAGCTTCAGAGTGCTACCCTAGATGGGATTTGATTCCGTCAGCACCTCTAAAGGACTTTATTACCCACTCCCACCAAATCATAATTCCATCCGTAAAACTCCAAGTGACATTCTACTTTACTTACAAAGACTTTATTACAGAAGCAAGGGCTGTTTCTATGAAACATAAGGTTCTTTCACCCTACTAACCTCAGCACAACCAAATAAATCTTCTCCAGCAATTCATGCATGTTCCAGATGTGTACTCTTGCATGAGTCCTACATGTGAATTCACATATGTTCAATTGCTTACATACCTATGTGCAATATCTGTTCTTGGAATACACATACTTTTTTAATGCAATATGCTGTCACTGGTAATGGATGCTCTCTATCTGTTTCTGTGACTGCTGGTCAGGAAAGAGGGAGATAACATAGTTCAGTTTTCACTCCTCTCTCATTTCCTCTCTTATTAAAAGTGAGTCCCTAAAAGTTTGTCTCACCAGGTTCAATTTTCAGGCCACAGGTCATTCAAATGCTTTTTGCATTTAAATTCAGCATGGAATGTGTAATAACAGGAAAGAGAAATATACAGACTCTCTGTGCTTAGCATGGCAACGTGTCATGTGGTTTGAGAAGGTATGTCTGGGAGTATCATATGGCTGCTACTCAACCTAGACACAGAAGAGCTTTGTAAGGCGTCCCTCACTGTCCAGCCCCAAGTAACAGACATTCCGCTGAGCTGGCTCATGTTGACTGTGAGGAGTTTCAATCTAGTTAATGAAATATTTTTTCAAATGCAAAATATTCATCATTTTTTCCAAAAGAAAAAATTCAATTACTCCTTTATCCTAACCTTCAAGCCAAGACTATTTTTTGCTTCATGGGACCCAAGTTTATACCCTGAATGTAACCACTCAACTTCCTCAGTTCTCCTAGCACACGAGTGCCTGCAGTGCTTGCCTTTAAATATATTCTCATGTTATAATTACCTATCATTAACTGAATATTATAAACTCTACAACCACACTATGAAGGAGATACTATTATGCCCATTTTATAAATGTCAAAAACAACCTTAAGGTGGTGAGGAAGCTTGCCTAAGTTCACACAATTTATATGTAAGGATCTTGAATTCAAATGTAGGGCTGTCTAATTCCAGATACACGTCCTTTACCACCCCACTGTGCTAGCATGTCAGAGTAGACCATTGTAAACTTTTTTCGGTGAAATGTGAAACCAAGACAGTTCATTCCAAAAGTTCTCTTAAGATTCTTATTTTTCTAAGAAGGTCACCAAGAACGCTATACCACAGAGCAATGGAATGGATTCAGGAGCCAAGGACAGTACTTGTATCATTTTAAGACAAGGATAAGCAGAAAATTTTTGGAAGAATTTGTGGACTTTTAATCAGAAATAGTAAATCTCCCTGTCTGCTTCCTTTCAGAGGGATGGAGATCTTCACTGTCTCTTGGATTATGTACCCCCCAAAAGATTCTCAGTGATAAATACTTTCCATGATGGAGCCAATTTGTAAAGATTTCAGATTTGTTAACCAAACTTCTGATTTACCAGGCTTTGTTGAAGAGTTCTGCCAAGTTTAAGTGTTTTGGGTGAAGGGAAAGGGTCATAGAAACCAGGGAAAGTGACAGTGACTAGGAGGCTGCAGAGGAGGGAAGGTTGCAGACATGTGACTCTTTGGATCACTGACCAGTCCTTGCGGGTTTTCTCTTCAGCCACAGCCACAGCTGTGAGGAAAAGGACCCAAACACAACATCCACAACAGAATTTAAGTTGTCCTAAAACTTGGCTTCCTAACCACCAGAGCATAGGAACCAGATCCCATCCACCTCATAGCAACCAAAAGGGATATTTATGTCCCACAGTTTTGCAACTTGTGAGGTTCTTTCCTGTGCCTAGCAATGAGAGAAATGAATTCAGAGGCCGCATGGTAAGCCCTCTGGCACTTCCTGTTTTGCCCAAATGCAGCATGGGTTTCTCTAAAAAATCAACTGAAATCGTTTCATCATGCACTTCATTACGACAACGCAGGGGAACAGCAGAAACGGCTATCAGGTGGTGCTAAGTTATTTTCCTAGTTGTTTATGTCTCCAAGCCAGCAATTTTACCTAATACTGAATAAACAATTCAACCATGAGAAATACTCTCTTTCCGATAGTGTATCTTTTGCACCCACTGTATATAGACGATGATGATCCTTCAGAGCCAAAATGACATTGCCCAGGGGTTGTCTGCGTGTAAGTGTGACTGGATGCTCATGGTGGCACTCTCCTCCCTTGGCGGGTGTGAGTATCTTGGACTGATGGTGGCCACACTGGAGCCTTCTGGGGATCATGACTGCAGTGCCACATTGTTCTGTAGTGGCTTTTATTCCTTACCACCCCACAGTTTAGTCTTGGACCATCAGCTAAATTTCAGTTTTTTAGAGACCATCTACATATATAGCTGTGATGTGTCATGTCCCTACCATATCTACTGTCACATCTTTAATTCTCATAATACCTGTTCCAGTCACAACCCATTTCAAGTTCTAAGGCCCAAGCTTAGACTTTGAGTAAAACTAGCCCTGCTGCTACTGATTGAAACAGGAATCAGGGTACAAACCAATAAATGCTACATATGCTATAAATCAGACAGACCCATAGCTCAGAGCTGGTGCAAAAGCTGCATACCAGCACATTCCTTATCAGATGCGTGAAAAACAAATCATATCATATGTTTGGAGAAGTATAAATAACCAGTGAACACAGAATCCGTGGATCATTTAAGGTCAAGCTGTTGTTCCAAGCAAAGCCATTTCTCTGCTGTCTTGTAAATCCTCGAGAACCTGAGAGACTGGGCTGCTCCTGAAATCACTTCCCATAATCCCTCACTGGGATATCTGTGCAGCAAACTTCAGTGTTGAAGCAAATCTATATATATCTCTTTAAAGAGTCTGATTAAGACAACATCCACTGTCTATTTCCATCTCAAAATAAACAAACAAACCTTGAGGTAAATGTTCTAAGTCCATTTTAAAGATGCACAAACTGCTTCATAAAGCTAAAGCAGCTCGCCCAAAGTTGAACAGCTAGTAAATGGAATGAACTGTATGTGCTAGACAGTCTCATCTTCTTCAGAGCCTAGATACTGCACCAGTCTCGAAGGCTGACCCAGTAGGAGGGATTGTCTAAGACCACCGCAAGGGGCTTACCTGCTGGTCCAATGCTCTCCCAACAGCACTTCCTCCTGGACTCCACTGTCTACTCCATTTCTGGAATGTTTTTTAGGCCTGTCTTTAATCCATCAAAGCCCAGTTCTTTTAGACGTCTAAGATATAATCAGCTAACTGGAAAAGACAGCCAGACTGCTGTGACGGAGCAAGGGCGCCATCTCTACCCCATACCTGGGGGTCTAATTCTCTTCCGGGAGTTCTGCCCATGGCTCAGTGGTTGGACTTTGGCTCTAACATTGGAGCATCAGGTGTGGTGGAGAAGAAAGCCGTGTGATTCCAAGCTGATGGTGCTGATAATATTTGGGGACCAATCTGATCCTGTAATGTTCTTGGAGAATATCCTGTGTGACTACCTTAGTTGTTGAGAATTTTATCATCATCCCCAGTGAGATATTTAATAACATTTAAGTTTGGGAAAAGAACCTTGCAAGGATGTTTTTGTATGACAACCACCTTTGTTGGCTGCTGTGAGCAGGGACAGAAATTAGCAGGACATCTAAGCAGAAGGAATGGAGAGTTACTCTGAGATTTATCTCCTGCATCTGAGAGGAAAAAGGTGGTCAATGCACTTTCCAAGAAACAAAAGAATTGGCTGGGAGAGAATCGTGACCGTGTGAAGGACTACACCAGCATCCCCTAAATGAAATGAGTGAAGTATCTGTCAAAGAGTCTGACATATGCTAGTCCCTCAACAAATGGAAGTTCCCTTTATTTCTTCTACACCAACAAAAATAATGCAGTAGTCTTACATAGTGATCTATACATGGAAGCACTTAGCGAATTCTCACTGAACAACATATATCATGTGAGCACTCAGAGAAATAAATCCTAGATAAAATTGAATAGCCAAGGAAATAAGAGCAACCACCTAAAATGTAGCCCCTACCTCCAGTCACTCTCATACTATCATTTTTATTTTTATAGCATGTTTCACAATCTTAAATTATCTGTTTTGTTCAGTTATATCCCAGAACCTAAAACAATGTCTGCCTGTCATACAGTATGTGCTCAATAAGTGTGCATTGAATAAATACATGCATACATATAGTATTGAATGAATGTATATTGAATCAATGAATTAAAGTAAACTAATAAAGGTCCTATGATGTAGTAGAATATTCAGAATATAAATTGAAAGCAATTCTTTCAGAGCCCACTTAAGCCACACTCTGTGTAACTTTGGGTAAGTCACTTGATGTCTTTGATTCAATTCTTCATCTATAAAATAACAATAATACATATCAAACAAGGTTGCTGTAAAGATTAAAGTGGAAATAATACACAGGAAAATAACATGTAAACCATCAGTGTCATGCAAATATTAAGATTATTTCAATGATAAAAAGTAAGATAATGAGATAATAGGATTATTATGTAGTTAAGGATTTAGCATAGTTCATACCTCTTGATATAGGCCAGTATTCTGAGTTCTACTTTTCTAAGTAATTAAGGTTATCCTTCCTGATCTCAAAACGTGTGTGTGTGTGTGTGTGTGTGTGTGTGTGTGTGTGTACCTAACTCTTACTCATCCCTAAAGACCCAATTCAGGGGGTCCTGCCTCCCAGAAGTCTTTACAGTGTTCTCTGTGTGAATATCCTGTATACACAGCACACCCTAAGTTATATGTTTCTCATCTGTAATCCGGGAATGATCTATAAACATGTCTTGCTTAGTCATCTGGGACTGAACCATAAACTCCTTGAGAATTATGTCTTTCTTCTGATTATCACCTGTACCTAAAACAGTGTCAGATACAAAGAATTCAGCAAATATGGAATGAATTAAATGTGATTGAATGAGACTTAGAAAGGCCATAGTTTCCTTTGGTGGCACTGCAAAAATCATCTCCTTCCTAAGGCAAGTTAATAGTTACTCTCCCAAATGTAGTCTAAAGACTGACTCACAGGACTTCAGGAATGTGTGTCCTTGAAGGAGTTAGAAAAATGTCAACCTGTTCGTCTATTAAATGATATTTTCCTCCTTTTACTTTCTTTATATGTCTCCTACAGCAATAAACAGGGTCTCTCTTCTTAGCATGGCATGAATTCAGCATCAACCACAAGCTTTACACATTCCTTTTACTGAGGCAACTGTGTTTTCCAAGTGAAAAAAAAAGTGCTAGATGCAAGATGTGGAAGTCATCAACAATTTTTTTAAGGTCCCAAAGATCCCTAGAGAAATTAACATTTGCAGAATCACTTTGAACTCTGGCATTCAACAACCTTTTGAAAGTTCCATACAATGAAAAGTTCCATTCACATAAAACCAAAAATACCCTTCTGGGCTCATTTCGTATCAGAATGCAATAAGGTTCATAAATGTCTCTGCGAAGTTTTAGTATAATAAAGTTCAGCTATAAAACATTTATATGTGACAGCCTTGTAGGCCAGCTGAAGCACTGTGTTTAACAGGCTCCCTTCACAGCATACTTCATCAGCAACCAGGAGAAACATAAAACGAGTAAGAAAAATCTATAAATACCTACAATACAACCATCAAAGGCATTTTACTCTTATTGTGGATCTGTTGAAACAGACTGACATTCATGATCACCCCACCCAAAGTATGTTCATAGAAAGCTCTGTAACTCTGTCCCCAAAGGGCATGTAAAATCTATTTCTTATTTGGATATGTTATTCAGCAGGTGAGAGATATTCTCCAGTAGCTTCAGCTGCAGCTTTTCCTCCAAAATGAGGTTTTCCTTTAGGAATCAAAGAGGCAGGTTCTTTCCACCTGTTCCAAGTTGTCTGTGTACCTCTTCAACCCAAACCCACTCCTACCATCAAGTCACTGGACCCTGGATGGAACAACTACTTTTAAAAAGCTCAGTGTCTAATTTCAGTTTGCAGTTTGGGCCAGCAGGCCCAAGATGTCTCTTTCCAAGAAATGACCACATCAGTCACCTGGGGGATCCCCTCTCTTTTCATGCATCCCTAATGTTGAAGGCCCTGCGCTCATGAGGGTGTAAAGGAAAACTACAGAATCACACTCAAACTCACTCTCTCACTACTTTCTGCTGAAATGTCTTCACCACATACAGCCTTTTCTTGACCACCCTGATTAAAACAACCTCTGAATTACTTTATATCCCTTTATTATGACTTTCATAACCCCTGTCATATTTACTCATTAGTTGTCCCCTCACTATATTGTAAGTCTCCTGGGGGCAGAGACTTTGTTTCACCTATTCACTTTCTTCTCAGGGGATAGAATTATTTCCAACACCTGATTGATGCTCAAGAAATACCTGTTGACCTTAGTTTGTATGGAATGGATAGATGGATGGATGGATGGATGGATGGATGGATGGATGGATGGATGGATGGATGGATGGATGACAAAGATAGGAAGTTATGGATAAATGGTGTGAAGGGAGGCCAGGAAAACCCATAATGTAGTCAGCCCATTTCAAAATGCAGCATGCAGTCACCTGCCTCTGTTTCATTCATTCATGTTGAGTCCCCTGCCTGTGATGTCCCAGCTCTCTGAGAGAACCTGTCCTTAAACACCCAGTGTCATTTTCATCTCCTCTCTACTATAGCCCTCCCAGGGCAGAATCAATCTTGTTCACCTCTGTATTTCATATGCATTTAAAACTTATCTCTATAAAATCTTTAGAACTAGGTCTCACCCCTCCCTGTTTACCTCTTATATAAGACAGTGTGTTTCCTAAAGACATGGCCTGGAACAGTCACACACCATATACTGGTTGTCTAAGGTACGGTACCAAGAATATATCCATGAGTAAAGTAGACAAAGATCCCTAACCTCATTGGAATTATTTTCTAATAAGTGTGCATTAACTATTTGCTTAAAAAATAGATTTTCTTTGGTATATCTCACTCTATCTTTTCATCCACCAGTCTTAGTATTTTACTCTCTATACAGATCACCTGAGAAGGGAGTTGCTTATTGAGTGGACAAGGAGAAAGAGAAGTCTTCCTTTTTAGGGGTTTCTGCTATTAAGCGTAATTTCATAGGTTAGATTGAGAAATTCAGGTTTGACCCAGAAAAAGATAGAAAAGGAGGTGGGGAAATCAAGATTTCCTCTGGAATACAGTGAAGTTAGCAACATAAATGACAGCAGGGCCAGAGTGGTATCAAGGTAGAAGACATTGACCTGCTGCTCATTCCAGTAGCATCCCTCCACCAAGTCTTTTGACTGGGAACAGAGTATTATGACTGGGAACTGAGCATTATGACTGGTCCCAGAGCATTTGTGGAAATCCACCTGGGAATTTCCCACACCACGTGTGCATGAGGGTTGAGAAAATCACTCTCAAGTAGTGGCAACCAGTGATTAATTCATGGTCATCACTTTATCTGGTGTGGAACTTTTTTTTATAAAGAAGAATACATTGAGACAGAGAGGATTAAAGATGGCAGCATGAGAGGTGAGACAGAGGCTTCCTCCTAAAACTGCATATAATACAAAAATATAATTAATACAACTAATCCAGAAAGAACAATAGGAAAGAGAACTATTCCAGACTATCTGCACCTGGAGAAAAGAGCAGACCTCACAGAACAGGGTAACATACCAAAGCTGTGGCCCAGGAGGAACCAAGCCCTTCCCCCACCCCAGCTCACGGGTGGGAGGAAGAGAAATGGAGTGGGGAGGGAGTGGAGGCCTGGGACTGATGAATACCTAGCTCCAGAGATCCACTCTGGGAGCACAAACATACATTTCGTGATGCTTTCATGATACTCTTGTGATTAGGGGATTGGAAATCTAAGACAGGCAGAATTCCTGGAGAGACTGAGATTCCAGCTGCTTGTGGAACACAGAGAACAATATCAGGCTGATCTGGGCAGGCAGCCTGAGAGATTCCTAAAAGTGAGAGGGCTGCTAAAGGGGCAAGGATTGCACATAGCTTACTGCTCAGGAGAAAGGACAGGTAGACAAAATTGTCTGGGTGTACTCTGCCCAACAGGTTGGGAGCTTTCACGATTTTCAGGTGCTCCAGCTCCCTGGCTAGCTACACAGCTCCAATGACCCACTCTGTGATACGCAACCTACTGCGCCTTTCTCCCAGCCAGCCCCACCTGGCTCGCAAACCAACAAAACCTACCCTGGCATTAGGCCAGCCAGAGGGAAGATCTGTCTACAGCAACTACAAACGCAAAGCATGGAGTCTTGTACTTGTCTGCTCGGCCCACTGGTTCAGGCAGTGAAGACAGGCATAGCAGCCAGGAAGCAGGAAACAGCTCTTTCCTCCCCCTAGGCACCAATACTACACCACTGTGACCCCCGACATTGCTTCAGGGGCTGAGCAGCTCCAGAGGGTAAAGCTTCTGGACACTAGAGGGTGCCATATATAAATATGAAACGCCAAGGAACCCGGTTCAAAGTAAAATTAATACAACTCCTGAGAAAGATGACATTGACCTCATGAACCTTCCTGAAAGGGAGTTCAAAATAAAAATCATTAACATGCTCATGGAGGTACAGAAAAATATTCAAGAACTCAGGAATGAATACCAGTCAGAGATCCAATCATGGAAGAGCACAGTGGAGAGTATTAAAAGCAGATTAGATATGGTGGAGGAGACAATAAATGAAATAGAAATTAGAGAAGAGGAATACAAAGAAGCTGAGGCACAGAGAGAAAAAAGGATCTCTAAGAATGAAAGAATATTGAGAGAACCGTGTGACCAATCCAAATGGAGCAATATTCACGTTATAGGGGTACCTGAAGAAGAAGAAGTGATAGAAAGGGATAGAAAGTGTCTTTGAGAAGGTAACTGCTGAAAACTTCCCCAACCTGGGGAAGGAGATAGTCTCTCAGGCAATGGAGGTGCACAGATCTCCCAACACAAGGGATCCAAGGAAGACAACACCAAGACATATAGTAATTAAAATGGTGAAGATCAAGGATAAGGACAGACTACTAAAAGCAGCCAGAGAAAGAAATAAGATCACATACAAAGGAAAGCCCATTAGGCTAACATCAAACATCTCAGCAGAAACCTTACAGGCCAGAAGGGAGTGGCATGATGTATTTAATGCAATGAAGCAGAAGGGCCTGGAACCAAGATTACTTTATCCGGCAAGATTATCATTTAAATTTGAAGGAGGGGTTAAACAATTTTCAGATAGGCAAAAGCTGACAGAATTTACCTCCCACAAACCATCTCTACAGTGTATTTTGGAGGGACTGCTATAGATGGAAGTGTTTTTAAGGTTTAATAGCTGTCACCAGGAGTAATAAAACCACAGTAAAGAAAGTAGAACAGCTAATTACTAAGCAAATGGAAAATTAAATTAACTATCCCAAAAGTCAATCAAGGGATAGACAAAGAGTACAGAATATGCTACCTAATATATAAAGAATGGAGGAGGAAGAAAAAGGAGGAGAAAAAGAAAAGAATCTTTAGAGTGTGTTTGTAATAGCATATTAAGTGAGTTAAGTTAGACTCATAGATAGTAAGGAAATTAACCTTGAACCTTTGGTAACCATGAATCTAAAGTCTGCAATGGCATTAAGTACATACCTACTGATAATCACCCTAAATGTAAATGGTGTGAATGCACCAATCAAAAGACATAGGGTCACCAAATGAATAAAAAAACAGGACCCATCTATATGTTGCCTACAAGAGACTCACTTTAAACCCAAAGACATACACAGACTAAAAGTAAAGGGATGTAAAAAGATACTTCATGCAACTAATAGGGAGAAAAAAGCAGGAGTTGCAGTACTTGTATCAGACAAAATAGACTTCAAAATAAAGAAAGTCACAAGAAACAAAGGAGGACACTACATAATGATAAAGGCATCAATCCAAAAAGAAGATATAACCATTATAAATATCTATGTGCCCAACACAGGAGCACCTACATATACATATGTGAAACAAATACTAACAGAATTAAAAGGGGAAATAGAATACAATGCATTCATTCTAGGAGACTTCAACACTCCACTCACTATGAAGGACAGAGCAACCAGACAGAAAATAAGTAAGGACACAGAGGCACTGAACAACACATTAGAACAAATGGACCTAACAGACATCTACAGAACTCTACACCCAAAAGCAGCAGAATACACATTCTTCTCAAGTGCACATGGAACATTTATAAGAATAGATCATATACTAGGCCACAGAAAGAGCCTCAGTAAATTCAAAAAGATTGAAATTGTACCAGCCAGTTTCTCAGACCACAACGGTATGAAACTAGAAATAAATTATGCAAAGAATATCAAAAATCCCACAAACACATGGAGGCTTCACAACATGCTCCTAAATAACCAATGGATCAATGACCAAATAAAAACAGAGATCAAGAGATATATGGAGACAAATGACAACAATAATTCAACACTGCAAAATCTGTGGGATGCAAGAAAGGCCACGCTAAGAGGGAAGTATATTGCAATAAAGGCCTACCTCAAGAAAGAAGAACAACACCATATAAGCAGTATAAACTCCCAATTAATGAAACTAGAAAAAGAAGAACAAATGAGGCCCAAAGTCAGTAGACGGAGTGACATAATAAAGATTAGAGCAGAAACAAATAAAATCAAGAAGAATAAAACAATAGAAAGAATCAATAAAAACAACAGCTGGTTCTTCAAGAAAATAAACAAAATAGATAAACTCCTAGCCAGACTTTTCAAGAAAAAAAGAGTATACACACATAAACAGAATCAGAAATAAGAAAGGAAAAATCACTATGGACACCACAGAAATACAAACGATTATGAGAGGATACTATGAAAAATTATATGCTAACAACTGGATAACATAGAAGAAATGGACAACTTTCTAGAAAAATACAACCTTCCAAGGCTGACCAAGGAAGAAACAGAAAATCTGAACAGACCAATTACCAGCAATGAAATTGAAGCAGTAATCAAAAAACTACCTAAGAACAAAACTCCTGAACCAGATGGTTTCACTGCTGAATTTTATCAAACATTTAGTGAAGACCTAATACCCATCCTCCTTAAAGTTTTCCAAAGAGTAGAAGAAAAGGGAATAATTCCAAATTCATTCTATGAGGGCGGCATCACTCTACTACCAAAACCAGGCAAAGATACCACAAGAAAAGAAAATTACAGACCAATATTCCTGATGAACATAGATGCAAAAATACTCAACAAAACACTAGCAAACCAAATTTAAAAAATACATCAAAAAGATCGTCCATCATGATCAAGTAGGATTTATTCCAGGGATGCAAGGATGGTACAACATTCAAAAATCTATCAACATCATCCACCACATCAACAAAAAGAAGGACAAAAACCACATGATCATCTCCATAGATGCTGAAAAAGCATTTGACAAAATTCAACATCTCTTCATGATAAAAACTCTCAACAAAATGGGCATAGAGGGCAAGTACCTCAACATAATAAAGGCCATATATGACAAACACACAGCCAACATCATACTTAATAGCAAGAAACTAAAAGCTTTTCCTTTAAGATTGGGAACAAGACAGGGATGCCCACTCTCCCCACTTCTATTCAACATAGTACTGGAGGTCCTAGCCACCACATTCAGGCAACACAAAGAAATAAAAGGCATCCAGATTGGCAAGGAAGAAGTTAAACTGTCCCTGTTTGCAGATGACATGATATTGTACATAAAAAACCCTAAAGCATCCACTCCAAAACTACTAGATCTAATATCTGAATTCAGCCAAGTTGCAGGATACAAAATTAATACACAGCAATCTGTTGCATTCCTATACATTAACAATGAACTAGCAGAAAGGGAAATAAGGAAAACAATTCCATTCATAGTGGCATCAAAAAGAATAAAATACCTAGGAATAAACCTAATCAAGGAAGTGAAAGACTTATATTCTGAAAACTACAAGACACTATTAAGAGAAATTAAAGAAGATACCAATAAATGGAAACACATCCCATGCTCATGGATAGGAAGCATTAATATTGTCAAAATGGCCATCCTGCCTAAAGCAATGTACAGATTCAATGCAATTCCTGTCAAAATACCAACAGCATTCTTCAACAAACTAGACAAAATAGTTCCAAAATTCATATGGAACCACAAAAGACCCCGAATAGCCAAAGCAATCCTGAGAAGGAAGAATAAAGCTGGGGGGATTATGCTCCCCAACTTCAAGCTCTACTACAAAGCCACAGGAATCAAGATAATTTGGTACTGGCACAAGAACAGACCCATAGGCCAATGGAACAGACTAGAGAGCCCTGATATTAACCCAAACATATATGGTCAATTAATATATGATAAAGGAGCCATGGACATACAATGGGGTAATGACAACCTCTTCAACAGCTGGTGTTGGCAAAACTGGACAGCTACATGAAAGAGAATGAAACTAGATTATTGTTTAACCCCATACACAAAAGTAAACTTAATATTGATCAACGACTTGAATGTAAGTCATGAAACCATAAAACTCTTAGAAGACAACATAGGTAAAAAATCTCCTGAATATAAACATGAGCAACTTCTTCCTGAATGCATCTCCTTGAGCAAGGGAAACAAAAGCAAAAATGAACTAATGGGACTACATCAAATGAAAAAGCTTCTGTATGGCAAAGGGCACCATCAACAGAACAAAAAGGCATCCTACAGTATGGGAGAGTATATTTGTAAATGACATATCCGACAAGGGGTTAACATCCAAAATATATAAAGAACTTACCTCAACACCCAAAAAGCAAATAATCCGATTAATAAATGGGCAGAGAATATGAAGAGACAGTTCTCCAAAGAAGAAATTCAAATGGCCAACAGGCACATGAAAGATGCTCCATATCACTAATCATCAGGGAAATGCAAATTAAAGCCACAATAAGATATCACCTCACACCAGTAAGGATGGCCAGCATTGAAAAGATTAAGAAGAACAAATGCTGGCAAGGATGTGGAGAAAGGGGAACCCTCCTACACTGCTGGTGGGAATGTAATCTAGTTCAACCATTGTGGAAAGCAATATGGAGGTTCCTCAAAACACTAAAAGTAGAAATACCATTTGACCCAGGAATCCCACTCCTTGGAATTTACCCAAAGAATACAACTTCTCAGATTCAAAAAGACATATGCACCCCTATGTTTATCGCAGCACTTTTTAAAATAGCCAAGATATGGAAGCAACCTAAGTGCCCATCAGTAGATGAATGGATAAAGAAGATGTGGTTCATATACACAATGGAATACTATTCAGCCATAAGAAAGAAACAAATCATACCATTTGCAACAACATGGTTGGTGCTGGAGGACATTATGCTCAGTGAAATAAGCCAGGCTGAGAAAGACAAGTGCCAAATGATTTCCCTCATTTGTGGAGTATAACAACAAAGCAAAGCTGAAGGAACAAAATAGCAGCAGACTCAGAGACTCCAAGAAGGAACTAGTGGTTACCAAAGGGTAGAGGTGTGGGAGGACAGGTGGGGAGGGAGGGAGAAGCGGATTGAGAGGTATTATGTTTAGTACACATGGTGTGAGGAATCATGGGGAGAACAGTGTAGCACAGAGAAGGCACGTAGTGGATCTGTGGCATCTTGCTGCACTGATTCATTGGGGTATGGGTGGGGGCTTGATAATATGGGTAAATGTAGTAATCACATTGTTTTTTCATGTGAAACCTTCATAAGAGTGTTTATCCAACTGGTTTGTTAAAACCTATACATGCTGAAGTTACTCTACAAGAAGTTATATCAAAGAAATAATCAATCTTCCCATGTTTTCTTCCATCTGCTACTTCTAAAGCTTTTCTTCTTCCTTCCTAATTACAACCCTTTAGTAGAATTCGTGCCTCATGTCGAAAATTACCGAGTATCATAATTCTTCCAAGTGGTAAAGATACCTCAAGACAAATGCTGGGCATAGAAGCCACCAGGAATAAATCTGCAAAGAAGTAAAAAGCTAACCTTTTCAAAGAATATTGCTTCTCTCTCACTTACTAACATTACATTTCCCTGTATGGCCCCGGAAGACGGCTGTTAGCCAGAGACGGGTAAGATTCCTCAAGGGAGGAACAACCTAAGACAGGCACAGTCGCAGGGGGGCCATCAGGTGAGAAATTGGGGATCAACAGAGGTGAGGCTTAGAACCTCACCCCCCGCCCCCGTTCTGAGAGAAATCTTCTGCATCCGTGGATGTTTTGTTGCCCTTGTCTAGCTTGGATTAATACTTAGTCTATAGGCACAGACCTGATCATCTACATTTGCCCTTTTACAACACTAAATTATGTTTTCTACCTTTATCTTGCATCTACCTATCACTTCAGCATTTTATTTAAAAAATTAATTAATAAATAAGGGAGAAATGTGGGATTCACATATAAATCAAGTATAAAAATCAAATGAATAATCATATCTGACCTGATTGTTTATAGTTCATAATGCGTGATCAAAACCGAAAGTTTCTGTGATATGACTGCCCTTGCACTGTTCACCATGTAAGAACTTATTCACTATGTAAGAATTTGTTCACCATGTAAGAACTTGTTCGTTATGCTTCAGAAGATTGGAGACTGTTGAGAATTAGGCTTGGGGTTGATTAACGATTGTGCATTGAGTCCCCTATACAGAATTTTATTGTTGTTAACAACCATGTGATCAATAAATATGAGAGATGCTCTCTCAAAAAAAAAATACCTTAATAAAAAATTTTAAAAGAAGAACAATGTATTGAAAGAAGAGGGGTCCATGAATCTGAAATATTTGAAGGCCAAAGGAATTCAAAGTCGTCCAAGCTGTTAGGAAATATAATCTCCCTGTGTGGCCTTTACATCTAATGGCTTGCTCTATTCATCACTGGTACTTCCTTGCTCTGTCAGCAAATTGTCAATACTCATTAAGTGTCAAATCATAAGAGGTCATGTGTCAAGCAGAACTGGGCTCACAGAACAAAAAATGAGGAAGTTTGAAATCAGAACTGTCCCATGACATAGGACTATGGGCACCATACCAGGAAAGGCATGACGCAGTCTTACAATAGGTTTCTGCTGGGGAATGTGTGCAACAAAATTGGTGTTTTATTCAACATCTATCTCGCATTCATTAAAAAGGCAATGTACTAGTTTTCAAATATTCACATAGATGTAAACTAAATACAGTAATAGAATTTTAGGACTAGAAGGATATTAAGTCATCTCATTCATCCTTCCAACTAGAGCTTGCATCTTCCTTCTGATTGAATGCACAGCTTCTACTTGAACTCTTCTTTCATTTGTCTTCACACATCCTCAGACATCCCCCAAGGACATTTCATAGCTGATGTTCAGATCTCTGCAACTGGTTGAAAGAGAGAGGTGGGGAGAGGGAGAACGAGAGGGAAAGACAGAAGGACAGGAGGCAGAGAGGGAGGAAGGAAGGAAAAAAGGAAGAGAGGGAGAAAAATATAGAAAGAAAGAAATTCTAAAAGTCTGATGTCCAAATGTTTCTTCTAAAGAGAACTATGCAGTGAGACCGATGAGTAAACTTCACTGACAAAGATGAGGCTGTACAGGAAGCCAGATCAAGACATCCCAGTACATGCTCACTGCTGTACGTCATAATCACAAGAAGGGGTTAATACACTCTGTGTAATGTTCTCAGAGGAGGAGAGAAATAACTTTCCCCCTATTTTTCAAGCTATTTACCTTCATGTCCCCTGGAACCTTTTAAATAACATTGCTAAAAAATCCAGTCTGTAAGCTGCCCTTGGCTCCAAGAATCGTTAAAGAATTTATAGGCTGTTTTCTCTCCTATCCCAGGAGCTACTGCCAGAGGAAGCAAAATCCAGACATTTGCAACTCAACACCAGTGAGTGCCTGGCTAATCTGATCAGTGGGGAGGTTGCGGGCCCAGTCACCTCTGACACCGGGCATCTGACAGGCGTCCGTATTCTGCTCTGCTACCACTGTTTCAGGGCACTCACCCAAGCCTTTTCCACCACCGTGGAGCTCTAAGCTTTAGAGACTTCCAGGCCCAGGTGCCAACCCAGACAAAGCTGACTTCTTGTGTCTGCCAGGTCCTCTCTGGAAAGCTCAGCGGTACAGACTGTCTTGGGAGGCTTCTGATATTTCCTGCTGGTGATGCATCCAAGTGATGATGGCAGTGGTGTGCAATGTCCACCTGAGGCCCTCAGGGAAGGATAGAACCCTGTTGATACAGTTCAAGCAAATGTCCCAATTTAATCATCTAATGCTAGTGGTGGCATTTGGGATCCCATAAATCATAGGAAAAAAAGTTTTTTTCCTACATGAGCTCCTCAGAATTTCCAACAGTATTACTTTAGCCAGGCCTATGTGAAGCCAAAGAATTCTCTTTAGTCACCTGCTTGTGATGGCAAACCTGAGGAATCCTGAGTCTTGGGAAATATTCACTAGTACAGTTACCACAGCAGTGGAGGCAGCCGTTGGTCTATTCGTGAAGGTCATCCTGTGCCGCACCTTCCTGACCCTCAGGGAGGGAAGCATTTCTCAGTGTGGACAGGAAGGGTTCAGGCTACAGTGATCTATCTTTTAGGTTCTCTTAGTCCTTTTATATTTTTAAGTTTTCTTAATTTTTTTCTTCCCTAAGCCTTGACTAAGAATTCCTGTGAGAAGTAAGGGTTTCTTGGAAACTTGGAAATCAAAATAAGACAGGACTCTCTACTCTCTCTGACAAAAAATAAAAGCGTGTGCATTAATGTGTGAGTGTACATACACACACACACACAAATGATTGGCCTGAATCAATTATCCTATTTTTCACTAGCCTTTTGCCTGCTTTATATTCTTCATGAGGAGGCAAAAGATTGAATTCCTTAACTGTCAGAATGACTGTCTAGCCAAGTGAGATTGTTAGCACCAGTTTGTTTTATTTAGTAGGAAGAACTGGTTAGGATGGTCCACTTAATTATTTCACTGGCACACAGCCAAGTGCTTGCCCCAAGGCTTGGCATGTTTCAAAGAAAAGTATATGAAAAGCCTTAAATGAATAACATCCCACCTTTGTACAAGAAGGTTTCACACACTGTGGCTATGGTGATATGAATGGTCCACATCACACAGACTATTAAGCCCCATACCTTTGTCATCTACTGTTATGGGCTATTCTCTGCTTGTTTCATGTTTATCGTCTGAATTTGTCAGAAAGAATTGTGCAGGCGCACTGAAAGCAGAACTCAAGTCATCTTCTTTCCTATCTCTGGCAGCAAAATATGACAGTGAAACCTCTGTGACATAATGCAGAATACATATCAGGAACTCAGTAAAGGAAATTGCCCCTCGCTGAAGATCACATACCTCTCTGAGATGAATTAAATGCATTCCTAGCTAGGATAGTAGTGTAATATGTGTAGACTCAGAACCAAGAGCTAAAAGAGAAATGGGGGTAGGGATGAAGGAATGGTGCTTACACAGTGAGCCTACTGGGACAGTTTCACTCCTGCAAGTATCCTCAAAAGTGTGTTCATCCTCTGCCAGTGTCCACATAAGGCATTCCCTTTTCCTCATGGACGTACAAGTAAACTATATGTTTCAGCCTCCCTTGCTACTATATGTGACCATATGACAGAATTTCACCAATGGCAGGCTGGCTTAAGTGACACACACACCACTCACAGGCCTGGCTGGTAAAACCCTTCTGTATGTAATCCTCTCATTCTTTCCCCAGTCATCAGATAAACAGAGAAGACTCTATGGATGCAGGAGAGGTCCAACAACCTCCTACTGTGTAATCTATCCTTTTAGACCTGTGGTTGTGTGGCACATCGGTTAGCCTACCCTGGCTAGCACATCCTATGAAAGCAGTTTTCTCTTCCCTGCCCAGTGACTTGAGTGTGCATCCTGGGTGCAGTTTGGTATATACTGCTATTATTTTCTGTCTTCCCACATTTCATCCTGCCCTCACCAGTTATTTTTCATTCGTACTATACCCAACACCCTCCTCCTTTCTTCTAGGCATCTCTACAGTTGCCTTGAAATGAAGAATGGTTATAAATAACAAAAAAAATTCCTGTGTTGTGTAAGCCTAATCTTAAAACTATTAGTAGGAAGGAAGAGGTTGGGAGTGGAGGTCGGAGAAGAGACTGCAGGCATAAAAAGCCACATACAAGAACCATGACTGAAAGAAAGTCAGAAAACTTCTGATTTTTAGACGTCAGTGAAAAACTATTCTTCTTACTGAAAGAAACTATGGACCAGAGGCCAAGACTCAGTTCAACACTAATGAAAAATGATTTGACCTTCCCTTCCATTTTGGACAAAGGAAGAAAGTCACATATTGTCTTATTTGAGAACCATCGGAATTCCACATATAATTCCAAGACGCAAATCATCCACTTTATGAAAAGGAGAAAGATGGAGACCTGGAAGATTCGGGCTTGGGGAGACTGGTGTTGTTACAAAAAAGCCCCAACATTTACTCAGTTTTCCTAGGATAGTACATTCATATCACTTGTGATGGGTGGAGATGAGAGAAAACAAAACAAACTTAGTAAGACACAGGGCTTTTGTAACTACTAAAAAGTGGCAATAAAATGTACTCTTGATTCAGCTTACTCTAAGCTTCATGCCCTTAACACCATTGTAAATGATGAACAGATTAACAGAATGTCTATAAACATAAAATCCTTCTCAGAGAACAGGGTTTTTTGTTTTGCTTTGTTTTTTCAGTCAAGAGCCCAGATTCTTGGATAGAATTCTCATGGGAGCCAACTCAGACTGATATGTTGGCGTCTCTCAAACATCAGGAGTCAACAAAATGATTTTACCTTGGAGATTTGGACAGAGCCACAAATAAAGTTCATCAGGCTTTTGTGGGGAGACTGTTTTGTCTTAGAAAACAAAATTCTGCATGTTCCCATTATGAAACTGGGGTGGCACAATGCAAAATAATAAAGGGAGAAGTACTTTTCCCTTCCACTCCCATGCAAAAAGAGATCCACCCTGTTTTTGATATTTCCTTTCAGTGTTTGCAAACTTATTCCATGGTCAATTGGGGAAAAAGGGATAGATGAATTAGACTCCTATTTGGTGAGATGACTAGTCTCTACCTTACATCTTCTTTATTTGATTGAACGGACTGTTTTCTATGGTTAGATAATGTGCAGCTCTGAAAAATGTTGGTGTGAATTTATCTCCAGGTAGCTCATCTCTCTCTTTACTGTTTTTACTAAATGTTTTACTAATAGTTTCAATTTGAAAATAAATGAGTTGGGACACTGATGATTGAGTGAGCATCCGAGCAGCCCAAAGTACCAGGGGGTCTCTCCTAAAGAGTCAGATATACAAGCCATTTTCCCATCTGGATGCTATACCCAGCAGCCATATGGACCTGAGTGGTGTCTTCTCCAGGACACACTACTTGCCAATAAAATCTACAATTGCACTGTGAGGGCTGTTAAAACTCAGGTGATGACTTAAGAAAAGTGTTCATGGTATGAACTGTTAAACTAAGATATTTAAAACTTTTAAGAGTTTAGTTGAGCAAAGATCCATTCAAATCCGGCAGCACCAAACTGATAGTGGTTAAAACTGCTCCACCAGCAGGAGCTTGGAGAGACTTTAGTAGACAAAAGGCAAAGCAAAGTAGGGAAATTATTGATTGGCTACAGCTTAAACCCTAGTTGGCTGTTTGAGCTCATAACCTTGAGGCCTTTGCAGGCTTTGGTTTTGGTTTGCTTACATAGGCTGCCATGGCATTAGAGCCACCTCAGTCTGGCCTCCTTGTTTAATTAATTTAATAATATATGGAGAAATAGAATGAGGAATGTAACAGTGGGTCATCCCTGGGGGAAGAGTTAACAACAGTTTTTGGTCCATGCTTTTTGCTAATCTGCATTTTATTTTTTAAGCAATGAGATATGTTATCTGGCAATAATATAGGTATTACAAAGAAAGAAGCATTTTCTGTCTTTCCTTTTGTTCTTTGCTTTTTTAAAAGGAAACTCAGAGTCTGATTGCTTGTGAGCTGACACCTGCATTCTCCTAGCTTACGAAGATGGACCTTCAGGAGGGTGAGGAAGAGATGGCTTTAATCAATGTCATCCAGACCAACGTACCCTTGGTGGGATCAGGCTACAGATAAGACTCTTTATTTGTGCTGACACCAGTGTATGGTTTGGAGTTCTCTGTTTTTTTTCCTACAGCTTTAAGGAAAACCTGTATACATTTTCTAACCACATGAAGGCTATCCAGTTGTCCAAATTAAAATTATACCCAGGATGGTAGCCAGCCTGGAAAAGGTCATTTTGGGTTCTCTGGGCTCTGAAGTACCATACACAAATACACAAATACACACACACACACACACACACACACACAGGCAAACTTTAAGCGAAGAACCTAGAAGTCCAAGTAATAAAAGATGTTTAAGATTGGTGAAGAAAATTGCAGAAAGACACAATTAAAATAAAAAGCCTAAGTAAACAGAGTCATCACACATGTTGGGACATAGACATAGCATAATTTAAATATAGAATAAAGAACTGAAAGATATATACTACTAAATTTCAAAACATGTTGCATGCAGCTAGAACAGAACTGAAAGAGAAATTTGTAATCTTAAGTGCTTATATTGGGGGCTAAAGGAATAAACCTTAATGTAGTAATAAGCACCCACTTAAGAAAAAGTAGAAAAAGAAAATAATTATAGCAGAAATTAATGTAGTATAAGTAAACATGTAAAAGAGAGGATCAAAAGATCCAAAGTTGGGGGTTTTTTGTTCTTTGGGTTTTTTGGTTATGTACTTTAAAAAAAACTTGCAAAATAGCCTCTACCAAGATTGAGGAAGAAAAAGGAGGGAGGAAGGCACTAATAACAAATTAGGAATGGAAATGTGACTGTAACTAAAAGTATTGTAGATACGCAAAAGGTGAGTATTTTAAATAACTTTATGACACTATATTTTAAAACTTAGTTGAAATAGTTAGATTCCTAGAAAAATATGTCTCACCAAAACTGATTTGGAAAAGATAGCCCATTTAAAAAACAAGTCAGCAATTACAATTTTTTTGGCAAAGAAAACATCAAATGGTTTTACCAGCAAGTTCCGCCACATATTCAAGAAACAAGTAATTTCAATTACTTAAACAAATCTTCTGGAGACTAGGAAAAGAGGAAGTGATCCTCATCTTATTTCATGAAGCTGGACTCAACACTGATGCCAACACTGGACAAGGCAAGGATGAGAAAGGAAAATCACTAGCCAATCTTTCTCATGAACAGAGATGGAAAAATCCTGAACAAAATATTTGCCAACTAAATCCAAATGTGAGAAGGACTGTGAGTCATGGTCAAGTTGAGCTCATCCTAGGAACCATCCTCTGCAGTAACATGAAGGAAAGAACAATATATGGATAAAGATGCAGGGCCGTGGAAGACTAGGGTTAAAAGTCTGTGGAAGTTCTCTTCTGATTGCTTCATTTTTTCCCCCATTGAATTAAGAAAGAATGTAATTGAGTGAACATGCAGATGGAGGAGCAAGTCTCAGAAATTTGAAGAGAAAGAAGATATGAAATAGTCTAGGAGCATGAAAGAGTGAATGGGATATAGTGGGATTGCCTTGAAACTCATCTGAAATTTGTGGTCATGAATTTAAAGAGCATTTACCAGAGACCCCAGCTTGTACAGTACAGGGGAAAAAAGGTCTATGTATTAGGAAAGAATAAACAAAAATATTACTACTTGTAAATGATGTTGTTATTCTTACAGAAAATCCAAAAGAGATTACAACATAAATATATAAAAGTTGCATTTCCAAGTAGTAACAGCAAATAGTTGGAAATGTAATCTTAAATAAGATCCTATTAAATATATATGCATATATATACATACTATATATACTTACCCTGCAGTAAACCTAAAAAAATATGGATTTTTGTGGAAAAATGTAAAACTTTATTGAATAATATTAGAAAAGAACTAAATAAAGGGATGATATAACATTTTCATGAATAGGAAGAATCAATATCAAAAAGAGGTCAGTTCATCCCCAAGTTGATATATAAATTAAATGTAACTCTAACTAGAATCCTATAGAGAAATGTTGTTGGGAGAAAGGCAAGATATAGATCCTACCAAAAATGAAGATTTGTTTTCATGCTATAATAGTTAAAGGGATGTGGTTCTACTCCAGGGATAGGCAAATAGATTAACAGAATAGAAGAGAAAGTTAGACTTATACATATATAAAATCTTATATAACAGATCTCTGAAAAAAGGAAGGCACAATTCAAAAAGTGGTGCTGAAACAACTAGATAACCATATTAAAAAAAATTAAAATTAATATCCTACATTATATCTTACATAAAACCATCCACATAAAGACTTAAATGTAAAATGCAATTTAAAAAATATATATGTATATTGGAAAATAGATCATTTTTATGACATTGAAATAGAATGTTTTCCTAAATAAGATGGATAATGCATCTTAAGGGAAATATTTGTGTTCACTAAAATTAAGTTTTTCTATATGATAACATATCTGAGACTCAGCATACAATATAGTTGAATCAGGAGCATAAGATAAGAAAAATTTAAATAGGCTATAATTTTAGCTATGTTACAAATTGTATGATAGAGTTATGTGTACAATAGAAATGTTTTTTTGCCTTCTTTTAGCAAGATCTTGTGTTCCAAAAGGCAATATGTTAGAGACAAAGGAGAGTTATGCTTGGTAACAGTTGAGCACTAGACATAACAATGACTTATTCATTGAGAATACAAATTAAGGAAGTTAGATCTAGACCATGAGCACAGGCAGCTGAGAACTAAAGCAGAAGATGGCTTTTAAAGAACAGCCAAACAGAAATGGATAGATGATAAGCTGAATATGAATGGATGGAAAATAAATCCAGGAGGGATTGGTCAACTCTTTATTCAAGCTGTCTTCCTCTGCATTTCCTAACTTCTCACAGCCGATGCCCCCAAGTACAAATCCATTGAAGGTCAATTCATGGAAGTTCCTGCAATAATTCTAGCAAGGGCAGAAAAGTTCATCTTAACTCACCATCCCTCAAGGCTTGGATTTAAACCATTCACCCAGCCATGGCTAATGGGTTCATATTTGGCTCCCTAAAGTCACCTCCACTGCTCAGACCCAGGACCCAGCCAGCCACACTCTAATTATATTAACCTCTAAGATGGAGATCGCCCTTCTCTCTACCATGTCTCTTCCCACCACCACTGTGTTGCTTTGACTAGCTTCTAAGTAGTGGTAGCCATGTCTCCCCATCACATCTGGAGCCCTGCTGCCTGACCTGCCCTCTGCCTAGGGCTGAAGCCAGCCTCCTCTCTTACTGCCAGTGTACCTTCTAGATCCTCTTAACTATCCCCATTGTCTCATTATGAAGGAAATACTTCTTGTCAAGGGAAGAACTTGATATGAGGAGGAATACATTTAAGCCAAAAGAAGAGGCTATATCTCTGAGATAATGTCCCCACCTAGCAGTGATAGAATTCATAGATCCCAACACTGCACCTCTCTTACCCTAGTCCCAGAACATCCCGTTACCTGCCAAGGGAACTCATTATTCAGGTACAAGATATTTAGCTGGGATAAAGAATCCTGATTCAAGCATTAGTAGGTATGGATGCAGTACACTACAGCTGACTCAACTAGACAACTTCAGAGTTAAGATGTCTCACCTTGTGTGTCTGCCAGCTAGCTGCTAGCTCATCAGGACCAGTTATGAGAGCGTTTTCCAAACACTTTTCTAAGGTTCACATGGCTAGCTGCCCTTACTTGTTCTCCTGAGTACTCAGGGAACTGGGAGCCACAAAACCCAGCTGGGACCACTTCAGTGATTGGTTGCCCGGGGAAAATGATGCTGTGAAAAGGTAAAAGGAAATAATGAAAACCAGCTGAGTCTTCGTGGAAGCCTTACCCTGGGTCTATACTAAATAACTTGAATTTTCCAAAGTATTAATTATTCTCCAGGCTCATAGCCAAAGGCAGTATCTTAAGAGCCTGAAATGACCCTCACCAATTAAGTGAACTAAGCAAAATCTGACTGCTTGCTATGAGCTGGACCCTTCTCCTTTATTCTTCCCATCCTGGGGTCCAGTGTCCCCATTTGATCCACCAAAGCAAATCCCATATTGTGTCATCCTACAGGGCTCTGCCTTCTCTAAGCAACACTTCAAGATTTGGACCACCTCTTCCCTCCTCTCAAAACTTACCAGTCCCAAGTTTTCTTTATTGAGTTCATTAATTTCAACAAAACTTTTTTGGGGTCCTTACTCTGCCCCAGGCACCATACTGTTTTTTTCCAAAGTATAAAACAATAATTTAAGTATTTCCCTTGTTCTCAGGAACTAAAATAGTTCTGTTTCCCAAGGAACATGTGAAAGTTTACCTAAAATCTTCATCTCTACTAATGTATTATTTATTATTTCAAGGCTTATGTATTTCACCAGGATTTTTATTTATTTCTGTGTTATACCACTTGATGGTTCAGTTTGGAAAATATGGAACTCTGAAGTACTGTGGGATGTGGGGCCGAAATACAATAATTAGTGATATCTAGTAATTAGCTGGAAATTCAAATAGAGATTTTAAAGGAAAGTCAGCCCTGGATATGAGAAAGAATGTGGCTATATTGTCAGAGAGAAAGGCTGAGAGCTCTATCCTGGTAACATACAACACTTAATGTGTACAAAGAAATTCAAAGAAGCAAATTCAAATATGAGGAAGAAAGAGTGCCAGTCACAGGAGAATCATGAGTGCAGTTTTAAGACTTTAAGTCATTAGTATCCCCAGTTAATAACAATGCCCTCCAACTATCTTGGGCACATGGGCTTTACCTCCCTCAAATTATGCCCCATAAGCAAACAACCACCTGATTAAGAAGTGAGTTGAGCCTGCATATGCGCTTCATAATGCGGATGTGACCCAGGGTTCAGGATTCCGGAATGGACCAGAGGGACTCACCAGGGAACTAGGCATTAGGGCCAGGGCTGGGTTGGTTCCGTGCTGGGACTTGGGATTTCAGTTGTTGGCTGCAAATGTGTGCCACTTGCCCATGGAATGTTACAGTTCTCCCACCTGCCCTCAGCTCATAACACAGGTCACAATTTACTGAAGCTTCACAGTGTGTTTCTGTGGTTGTTTGGAATCAGAAGCACAGAGCTGCAGGATAGCTATACAAGATTTAAAGAAATTTCTGAAGTTCAGGCTTCTCATTTTACACAGGAGGAAGCTGAGTCTGAAGATGATTAGTTTGGCCGGATTTGCATAGCTGTTTAGCAGAGTGGATAAGCAAACAGGCTTTGGACTCAGAATACCTGGAAACCTTAAGCAGTGTGCTGAGGGCAGATCCCCCAAAGTCACTGTGTCTCAGTTAACTCCTCTTTAAAATGGAATGAAAATAATATCTACATTACACGTTACTTATAATATGAATGAGGTAACGAATGCAAAACTCTTAGTATAGCGAGTAGCATCTGGTGGCTAAGCTTACTCTGAAAGCCAAGTCTGACTTGGACCAGAGCTCTTGCCTGAACCACACTCCCTCCCTTTTACAGAAGTTAGAAATGTTCATACAGGGGCATTGCACATGTACAAACTCATCACTATAGCACAAGATTTGTGCATTCATTTCTTTAACAAATATCAGTTGGGCATCTGTGTACTGTGCTCATATACAAAACCTGTTCTCTTCCCACTAAGGAGAGAGAAGATTGTGCCTTATGGTAACCAGGGGGAAGGTAGATTTGCATAGAGTGAAGAGGAGTAGGGGGAGCCGAGAGGGAAAGAGACAAGATGGGAGATTCTTGCCATAACCTAGGCGTGAAGCATTAAGGTCCTCAGTGGCCATGGTGGGAATGGGAGTTTAGGAAAAGGACAAAGCAACAGGGAGGAGCTGGGGACTTATGCTAACATGTTATTATAATTATTGTAATGTGTCAACAAAATCTTTGTTTTTATGTGTTTCTGACAAGCAATTTGCTTCCAGAATTCCAAAATGAAGCCAGTTGGTACTCTGTACTCAAGGAAATGTCACTTTCTGCTAGTGCATAAAACAGGACAGGTAATGCACATTAGATCTCTTGTCCAGGGTCTCTCACGTACTGGGGGAAGGCCCGCAGGTACTAGTGCCAGGGTTCCAGAAATGGGGAATGTATAGCCAGATCTAAGGGCATCTGTCTTCCCTACCAACTTCATTGAAGGCATGACAGATCTGTTTTAGATAGGAATAAAGTGAAAAGAGCAGGGCCCAGCAAACAGACGAGTATTTGTCTTTTGCAGGAATGCGTGTTTGGCTCTGGGGGCTGCGGTTGTCCATTAGAATCCACACTCGGTAAAGTTGCAGCAGGAAGGGGCTCAGACAACACCCTGAGTTCCTCAGTCTCTGCAGGCTTAGCTCTATGTGCCAGGATTCCAACCTAAAACATGGTCATGCTAACAGCACCAGGCAGAAATATCCACTGGTCCATTAACACTCTCCACCTAAACATAGCCCATGCCGGCCACCCTGTCCCTCTTATGGCCCTGTCTTTCCCCGCCAGGCCTGTTCTCCTCCCTGGGAAGGGAGAATGGTTAGCAACTTTCAGCAACTAAAACAAACACCAAAGTTTGCCAACATTAAACTCTGCTTCACAGCTAAATGGACCATAAACTTTCAGGACCTGGAACAAACCTGCAATTCAACCCCCTCCTACAGGTGCTGTGGGCACAAAGACTCACAGTATATTTTGCCCTGGAAAACAGTCTCAAATTATTTTTGTAAAAAAAAAGTTGCCTGGTAGAAGGTTTCATCTTGTGCTTAGAAAAATAAGTCCGGAGGCAATGCAGCCCCCTTTCCACTCTCATTTCCCTGTATTGCCCCAGGAAAGTCCTCCCCCACCTGGAAGCCTGAAGTAGATGCTAGAGAAGTGGGACATCTTCTCCTAGGTTTTCAGAAGAGCATCCAGGGTGAGGCACACACCGACCCGCAGTTCCTGCCAGCCTGCCGTCCACCACCTTCTGAAGGCTCACAGCCATGATACAATCACATTAGTGGAAAGCACAGGCCTGAGAGCCAGAGGGCTGGGCTCCGGCTCAGACTCACCATCATTTCCTCTGTGACCTTGGCATGTCATTTCACCTCTCAGCTCTCACATTCCTCATCCAGAAACCTCAAAATTTGGACTCAGGTCCCTTCTAGCCCTGAAATTCTGTATGGGAGTGGCACAGGTCATCAGATACATTTTTTTGTTCAAACCAGCAAAGATGTGTGACTACATGGGGTAGCTATTAGTAAGACTGTGCTGGGGAACCACAGTCCTCAGGGCCCCCCTCCAGGGGCTGTTCAGAAAGCTCCACTGGCCCATTCACTTACTACAGCCTTTGTACCCCAGAGTCCCAAATCCTCAGAGAGCCCCGTACCTTTCACCCACTCTGCAGGTGCTTCTCACCCGTACTCTTCCTTCTTCACACTCACACTGCACTGTGGGCTCATCATGCTCTGAGCTAATGTGGCAGCAGGGCAGAGGGATGGAGAACCAGGTCTCGGTCTCACAGGGCATGGATTTAAAGTTTCTCAGTTTACCATGTGTTCTCAGGCAACTTACTTAAACTCTCTGAAGTACAGGTTTTCAAATGTCTCTTAACTGCAATTCATAGTAAGACATACATTTAACATAGTATTCTAGCATATATACACACTCTCAAAAAATGAGACAAACATTTAATGAAATAATACTTACCGTTCTCTTTTAAGCACTTTGATTCTATTCTATATAAACTTTTGTAAACACTAGTCATGGCCCATTAGGTCGATTCCGTGCTCTATTCATGGGTTGAGACCACAATTTAAAGAACTCTGCTCAAAGCTTTAGTTTCCTCATCTATAAAACAAGAATAATATTATCTTTCTCATAGAGTTGTTACGAAGATTGACTAAAATGTTCATTTAAAAGTAGTTTGGCTTGGAACATAAGTACTCAGTGGATATTTGATATTATTATTACTTGAGGCAGGGCATTGGTAGGAAATCAATCTTGTCATACCTCAAGTCCAAGAGGCATACAGTTACTATGCCTCCCTTGAACCTGATTCAAATGGATTTCCCCATGGGGCGCACATAACTTTAAACAAATCTGAACTTAAACTTCCGTCATGGATGTAGTTGTGTGAGTCCGTGATGCTTGCAGCAGTGAGGTGCCACACCTGAGAAAGGAGGAGAAAACGGTGGAAAGGGCCTGGGTCTGAATGATATTATTGAATTGCTGAACCAATCCTGGAACTTGTAACTCAATTTTTCTTTTTATTTAAATCAGTAAAATCCTCTAGTATTTAAACTTCAGTTTTGTGCATACCAGGTGACAACCTCCCATGATACCCCTTCACTCACCAGCAGGAAGTGGCCCCACATTTAAATTGCCCCTTGACCCTTGAGAATGGGCACTCCCTAAACCCCTACTCTGGAGTTCAAGAGTCTGAAACCACAAAGATACCCCACAGTTGAGAATTATCTTTGTTTTCTAGACATTCTTCCTTTCTGTCACGCCTGCAGGGCCCATAAGAACAAAAGGAACACTTCAGACCTCTCAGCCATGGTCAACCGTGCCAGTGCACTCCTGCTGGAGACCGATGGGGGCTGCGGGCCCCACCTCCTCTCCCAGAGGAGGTGTCCCTGGCTCTCTCAGATGCAGACGGCTCAGTGAACTTAAGCCACGATGAGGAGAAGCCCTGTTTCAAGATGCAGGGCTAGGCTCGCTCTGACCAGCATTCAGTGGATAAGAGAGAAGACAACTTAAAAATTCTCCTGTGTTGCTTGCCTCAGAAGACAAGTAGCTTACTGGCTGGCTGATTTTGCAAATACTTTTAGTTAAGGGTTCCAAAGGACTGCAACCAGCAAGGTGTCATAACACTAAGGACAGGGGGAAATGTGACTTGCACCCTCCTGTGCCCTTGGTGGTCATTTTCCAGGTCTAGATGAAGTTTGCACATGACAATGAGTGGTATCTGAAGGCTGGTCTTGGCACAGAATGTGAACAGATGACATTTTATGTCCTGAACCTTCCATCTGAATAACTGGTGATCCTTGCCACTGATTCCAGCCAAGGAAGTCCAAATGTAGTCTGAAATCTTTCTTTCCCTTTCGCTATAAACTTTCCCCCAGTTTAGTCAAACTGCGTGATATGCCAGCTCAGTAATTCTGACAGCCACATGCTGAATTTTGAAACTCTTCAGTTTCCAAATAATGAAGACAGAGAGAATGAGTTCAATGAAATATGGTCAGATTAAAATAACCAATTTGGTATTACAGGAGAAGAATTCAGACTGAATCTAAGGTAAGTGCTTAGCCCAGGGTCCTGCAGTGGGCATACGGTATTAAGTTGTTTTTTAAAAGGTGCACTTTAAAGTACATTTGAGAAATAAAGAAAGGAGAGATGGAAATAAATATTTATCAAGCACCTAGTATCTACTAGACATTACATATGCATTCTCTCATTTATTTTTTACAAGATACATATAGCCTAGCTATTATCATTCCCATTCTTGAAAATGAAAATGAGAAATAACTTTCCCAAGATCATAAAGCAAGTAAATATCAAAATTAGGATTTAACACTTGGCCTTTCTCATGCAAGGGGTTCATGCTCTTTCCAACACACTACACTGGCCCCTGGGAAGAGAGTGGTATCAGAGAAAGTAAAGAAGAGGAAAGAAGAGAAAGGGAAAGAACCTAAAAATGAAAAACAAAGGAGGGAAAATGGGTAAAAACAAGAAATGAGAAAGAAAAAGAATGCAAAGAAAAAGAAGGTAGAGTGGCTGATTTTTAGCAGAATTTGATGATTCAGAACTTGAAGTGTGTAGTAAGCTTCACTGGATTCCCTGGGAGAAATAAGACAACTGTAGAGACAATCTTCCTGGCATCCTGAATGAAAATGCCTCCAAAGAGTCTCCCAGCTAATTGAAGCAAGAGCTGGGACTCCAAATTATCTCCTTACTCAGTCATGCCCCCCGGCAAATAAAAAAAAGGAAAAGGCTGCATGGAGTTTCCAGTAGTACTGAAATGAAGATCCCTTTAGTTTACAGTTACCAGAAAGGAGGCGTTTTAGGACCTGACAATATGGGAGTTTACTCCTTCTCTGGCCTAAGCTGTGGTGCATCTTTCAGCTGCAATGAACAGCTGTTTAGGACAAAACACAGGGACCAATAAAAAATGTGTTTACTATCTGTGTTGATTAGTAGTAAGCTATTTCGTCCCTAAGCTCCAAACTCAGCCTCCATTCTCAGTCCTGTGATTCTGGGACTGGGCCTTTGCAAAGCACGTTTCTGCTTTGCCAGCTGGATCTCCATTAATTTCCATCGATAGGGGGCAGGAGAGAGAGACCCGAAGAAAGGAAAGAGGAAGGGAATTCTCTTCCCTGTTCTTCCTGGTCTTATTAGCATCACCCCCAACAGCAGTTAACTCCAGTTTTCAGTTTTTCCTTCACCTCCAGAACCAGCATCAACTCACCCCAGTGATGGCATCTGCCAATTGGCACCCCTCCCCACATTTTGAGTTCTTGCACTGAGGGTGCCTCCTCTGCGTTCCCAAGAAGCCTGCTCTGGCCAGCAGGGAGAGCCCCTCCTGGTTCTGGTTTCCCACTCTGCCCGGCCCTCTCCCAAGCTTCTCCATCTCAGTGACCATAACCTCTGCCCTTTGTTCCCTCAGCCCTTAGGAGGTAGTTGGTTCCTGAAATTGCTACCTCCATGATATCTCTGCATTCCTCCTTTGCAAATCCCTATATTAAGTATTCTTTATTAGAAAAACTGGTGTGTGTCTGTTTTCTGCACTGCCCTTTAGGTTGATTTATTATTATTTTTGTGTCCATCCAAGATAGTGCTAAGCAATATTCTGAGATTAGACTGCATACAGCTTCTGAGGAAGGTGTGACTCCTTTAGGAACTCAGAGGCATCATTACCCACGTGGTCTTCAGCACGGACACCGAGGAGTTTGCAGGCAGTCTACTGTGAGGCTTTGAGATCATGCTAGGGGATTTTTTTAAAGAAGTGCTCTAGTTCTTTTATTACTTTCCTCCTGGCAGTAATTAAGAGTCCATCATTAAATTTAAACTCTCTTACCTCACATGAAAAAGACTCAATGGTGAACATAATATTTTTACTTTATTCAAGACTCTGAGGCTGAAAGATTCATTCATTCACTTTTTTCATTCAAAAATATTTCCAGTCTTCCTTTTTCCAAGCATACAATTAGACTACACTTCCCTGCTCCCTTGAAGTCAGGATCACCATGTAGCTTACTTTGGTTAATAAAATTTGAGTGTGGGCAATAAACAGACTATAGTACATCCATATGATGGAATATTACTCAGCAACAAAAAATAATCAAACCACAAAAGGACATGAAGGAAACTTAAATCCTTATTTCTAACTGAAAGAAGCCAGTCTGAAGGCAAACATGCTATATGATTCCAGATACATGACATTATGGAAAAGACAAAACAAAGAAGACATTGAAAGGATCAATTCTCACTGGGGTGGAGGTGGTGGAGGAGAAGGGGAAAGGATGAATAGGAGGCACACAGGACATTTTTAGGGCAGTGAAACTATTCTGTAAACTAGACTATAGGATCAGATACAGGACATTATGCACTTGTCAAACCCATAGGATGTACAACACAAAGAGTGAACCCTAATGTGAACTATGGACTTCACTTAATACTAATGTATCAACATTCGTTCATTATAAAAAACATAACACAGAATGCTGGATGTTGAACTTAAGGGACACTGTGGGGGTAGGGAAGGAGTATATGGGAATGCTGTGCTTTCTGAACAATTTTTCTATAAACCTAAAACTTACCTAAAAAGTGAAGTCTGTATTTTAAAACAAATAAAAGAAAAAATGAATGCATATGATCTATGTCACTTTTGGGTACAAGCACTAACAGCCAGCATATGATTTGGCATCCCTGTCCTCTTGTTCTGTCTCAGCAGTGGAAGCTGGAAAATGAGCTTCTCTCAATCTGGTTCTCTTACTGAGAATAGTGTAGAATAGACCATCTCCCCACTCCCCACTCCCCACCAGCCAGTCTCCAGCAGACCTGTGCCCTGGGTGGGAAATAAACGGTTGCCGTCGTTATTATTGTTGCTCTTTTAAGAAACTAAGATTCCCTGGTTATTTGTTACTGCATGGTAACATAGCTTATTCTAATACAAAGGAATTCCAAAGAGTCCTGGTCTAGTCTCCAACAAGAATGTTAAACAGCACACAATCATACAATTTCTGAACAAAGAAACACACTTCTGACAATTTTCAAATATTTCACATTCTCTTCCCTGATTGTAAAATGTACAGCTTATTTTGGGGAAGTATGCACCACTTGCTGAGGAACCATTTATGAATGCTGTTTTTCCTAAGAAAAACAAAAATTGTCATATGGCAATATTAAAGAGCCCAAACTTATCAAATATTGTCAGTAGTAAGTGGGATCCCTTTATTAAATTTTATTTGCATGCCCCAAAGTTTATTTTATGACCATTGTTTAATATGTTTGTTTAAGTTAGAAAATAAGTATTCTTTGGAATTTAGTATGTCAACTAATGTGTCAGGATATGTTATCCTGAATGAATGGAACTTACATTTTAAAATAACCCCTGAAAGGAAAGAAAACTTTAAACACAGCAAAACCAAATAAAGTCATAGAAACTTTGTGGACAACTTTGTGTCTGACCAAAAAAAAAAAAAAAGATCTGTAACTGAAAGAATGCAAAAACAATGACTACCCAAATTGTCTTCTTAAATCTCATCTTTATCCCCTCCAAAAATTTCCTCATGCCCCCTTGCAGTCCATCTCTCTCTGGGCCCCTGTACCCAGGCAATGTGGTCTGCTTTCTGTCACTCTGTTGTGTTATATTTTCTAGAATTCCATAGAGCTGAAATCACACAGTATGTATTCTTTTTGTGTTTAGCTTCTCTCAGCATAAGGATTCTGAGGCTCATCTATGTTGTGTGTTGGGGTAGTTCATGCCATTCTTTTGCTAAGTAGTACTTTATTATAACTACATTTGCTTATCCATTAGCTCATTGATGGGCATTTGGATTATTTCCAGTGGCTGCTCTGAACATTTATGTGTAAGTCTTCACGTAGATACACATTATATATGTGGGTGGGTTTTTTTTAACATCGCCGTTATGTTGTTATAACCTCACTTCACACACACACACACACACACACACACACACACACACACACACAAGTGGATTAACCACTCACGTGATGTTTAAAACCGGTGATGAAAAGTAGCAAATACTATAACTCAGAATGACTTTGTAAAATAAATTAGGGAATAGAACTTGGTAAGTAGAAGAATGGAGATATTAATCAAATTAAGTGATGAAGGTGATGATTTTAGACAAGCATTCAAACGTGAAAGCGTGAGGAGACAAAATGACAATGGATTTCCAGACACTTAATTTTACACTTGTGATCCATTTGTCCATTTGCAATTTCATTCATGAGTCTGCATCAAAGTGTGGATACGAAAGTGTCAAAGCTTTTGTCACATTTTTCAAATAAAAAGCTCAACAACTTTTCTATAAAATCAATGGGGCTTTTTTTTTCCTTAATGGAGATTTTCTAATAAAAAATGCAAAATAATGCTCTCCTTTTCAAAATGGATTAAGTTATTCATTAAAGGCATGGAAGAAAGGAAACCACAGGCAGGTTTTTCACAGTTGCACACCTCATAGCAAAAATAAATAGAATTCACACTATTGATAAAAATATATAAAGCCATCCACAAAGATAATAACTATGTTCAGAAGTAAATCAGAATGAACGACTGAAAAAATTATTTTTATAAATGACTCTATTACATGTTGCCTAATATTCATGGCATACATTGTAGAAGATAATTAATTCTTGGCACATATTAGAATTATATAAAGATATAGATGTGGTAAATTTGAATCAATGCTTAGCACTATATAGGGTTTTCATATAAGGGAGAAGAATATGACACTTTGGTACACTTTCAGTCACTGAAAACCCGGACTGTAGCTGCTTGAGAAGGTGCCTCTGAATGACTGCCTGCATATTGTTTATTCACATAGAATAATCACTAGCCAAAAAAAGAAAATCCTGATCTTCATTTAGTGTTGATGGAAATTGTGAGAATATTCTACTTCCAGGCACTAAATGCACTTATTTGAAAGTGCTGTTCAAAGAAATGAATGCCAGATACAAATATTACTTTTTCCAAATTTAAACATTCTGCTGTCGAGGAGAAAAATACTCATACATATTTTTGAAATGAGGAATGAGATAAAGATGTTGCTTCATGACTATGCTGCCAATGAAGATGATACTGATTTGAAGGGATCTATAGAAACAACATATCAGTGATATAATCAGTACAAGCTACCATTTAAATCTCTCTTTCAGAACCAGGATGTCAGGATTTCCAAGGTTGAAGATAAGCAGTTGGGATTTCTTTAAAAGGCCATCCAAGAGGGCAAGGACTTGACAGTCCAGTGACTTCCCCAGAGCCTGGAGATTGCCTGCACTCTTTAGAAAACAAAGTCAATGACTTGACTGGACCTTTCAAACACCATATCCAAATACTGCAGCAGATGGCACCTTCTTGGGCAAACACAAGCCAAGAATGTATTCCAAATCCATGGCCACTATTTCCCAGGTGGAATCATTTTACTTTTCAGTTTTGAAGAGTGGTATCTTTACCAATCCATGATCTGAAGGACCTCTGAACTCTTCAGTGAGAAATCATCCCATTAGACTCATGAGAACCTCAGGAAGACCTAAGACTCAAGATCCGTATTCTAGCCAGACAAAACAAAATACGAGGAAGCCATGCGGGGAAACAAAATGAAGGAGCAGCAGCCGGCACCGGGTAGAAGAGAAGGTTGTTTTCTGACAGAATCTAGAAGAAGAAGAGGAAAGAGAGAAAAGCAAAAATGGGCAGTTCCTTCCTTCCTCTTGTCGCAGTCACACAGCCGTCACGTGGGACCAACACAGCCACGGATGCTGATTGTTTCCTTCATTTCTGCTAGCATTTTTTTTTGCTCAGCCTGGGCCTTTCCCAGATTTTGTTTGTTCGAGGCACAGAAAGAACCACAGTGTCTGCCCTCAGGCTGTCCTTGAGGAAGCATGGGAAGAGCTGACTTGGGAAAGAAGGACCACCTCAGTTTAGTAACTTCTCTGCAGCTGCATGTCATGCGCAAGGCCCCAGGTACCGTGCTTTGGATTACGGGACATTCTAAGCCCTTCCCGAAAGCAGTCATTACTGTGACCAACCTGTAAACAAAGCACTTCCTAGATATGAAATACTTAAAATAATGTCTCCCCATTTTGAAGTTATAAGAATACTATAGGGGCCCACTAGTTTCCAGATTCCCAAAAGAACAAAACCAGAGGGAAGATCAGACATTTAGTCCTTACTAAGTCCTTACAGTAAGCAAATGACTCACGTAGAGTCTTCTTTCCCAGAAATCTCTAAAATCAAGCTACTACGATAAAGACTATGTGGATATGGCAGAAAGCCAGTGTTTTTTCTATTTCTTCTCAGTCATGTCCTACTTTGAGTAATCTTTTCTGTGACAAAGAATAAACAGTGTAGGAGATGATTTTGGTGAGGGAGGCAATCCAACACGTCTCTTCAAAACACAGGTCTTTTGCTCTTGTAAGAGAAAACGTTGGCACTGAATGTTTAGCACACATGTGCTCTGATAAAGCTGTGAGAGATTCTGATCCCAGATTCTGCAGCGCCTAGATGTAAAAGCTGGCTTTGCAGCAGAAATCCTGGAAGGAAGGAGCAAAGGTTTATTTTCAAAGTCAAAGTTCAAAGTATTATTTGGTCAGGATTTTTCATGGTAAAATGAAAAATGTTAAGAAAAAGCCTGTCTTTTCAAACTGTCCAGTCAAGGGGGGTTATTCACTGAGCATTTCTTGAACATACCCAGAAAGGGGATGGAAACTGTGCCCATCTCCTCGTTCCTCACCCTATGCATTTCTTCCATTTGCCTGTTCCTCAGTTTTATACTTTATAATAAACTGAGAATAGTAAGTAAACTATTTCTGAGTTCTGTTAGCCATTCTAGTAAATTTTTGAACATGGGGAAGAGGTCAAGTGAACTCCCTATAGCTGATTTGGTCAGAAGTACAAGAAGGTTGATTTATAGCTAATTGGTCAGAAGAACAAGAGGCCTGGGACTTAAAATTGGTGTCTGAAGTGGGTGAGTCTTATGGAATGAGCCCTTAACCTGTGGGGCCTGCACCAGCTCTGGGTTACACTGACCTGACCTGTGGGATATCCCACTGGTGTTCAGGTTGGTGGGGAACAGGTTGGAGTAGGGAAAGAACCCACACAACGTGGTGTCAGAAGCACTGTGGTCATTAGAAGGCAGTTCATGGAACATGACACTTATCTGCACCTGGAGATAAGAATCAGGAAGGCTGTAGGTCAGTCTGAAAATGAATTGATTTGTGCCAACAGAAAAGGGACCAGCTTTGGAAAGCTGTGGAGGTATCTGGGAGCCTGTCACATTGAGGGAAGAATGGATGGGGTGGAACATAGGTGTGTATGCCATGGGAACCTCGGGGGAGAGGCAGGGAAAGGATCTGGGAAAGAAGCAAGACTAATGCGTGAGACATGTGAAATGCCATTCAAGGGAGCATGTGAACAGAGGATGACATGAGGTCTATGATTCAGAAAATTCATCCTGACTAGAAGCGTGGAATAGCTGGAAAGGGACCATTTAGGAAACCACTATACTAATCCAGGCCAAAAAGTGTTTTTAAGTGACGAGGGCCTGAACTAAGGTAATAGTTGTAAGACTGGACATGAGGAGACAGGCCAGAGGACATTAAAGAGTTGAAATTGATCATGCTTTAGTGGCTGATTGGATATGAGAATGAGGGAGAAGGAGGAATCCAGTGTGGTTCATTTCAAACTTAAATTCTAGGCAAACAGTCCCGAAAATAGCTGCTACAGTCCTGACCTCCCTTCAAGCTGCCCAAGCCCCAGCAATGGTGCTGAGGTACCTCCAGGCAGGGTGACGCTGATCGTGCCTGGAAACCAGAGTGGGCCACATATCACATCAGGCAAAACTAGCCCTCCTACAAACCTCGCCAGTCTCCAACGTGGGGTCAGTTGACTTGCCTCAGAGCACAGGTCTCCCCAAAGTCCTGGAATAAATCTTGACCCTAATGAGGCAGGGAACCATTTACTGAGACAGGGAACACACGACTAGTGTGTTCTGAGAGACAATGAGCATGAGTTGGCCATATCAAGATTGAGGTGGTGGTGGTACATTTAGCAGCAGATATTTCAAGATCTGGAGTAGGGATTTAGATCTTAAAGGCATTTGAATATGAAGGCCTTGCAAGCAGATGAAACAGACCAGGGGACCCAGGAAATACTAGATAGAGACCATAACTTCAGATACCTGAATGCTGGTGTATGGGATTTTCTCAGTCATTGAAAGAAGCTTAGATTCTGATGTGGCCCCATGTTACAGAAGCCATAAAGACAAAGAGAGAATGAAGAAAACTCTGCCCTGAGTTTATTGATCCTCATTTCCCAGGCCTGAGTGTATGGGACAGATCGATGCTCAGTATCCTTCTTGAAATCACACATGCCCTAAATTAGGTCATCAGGTACATTTCTGAAACAATAGTGCCCAGTCTCTTACGCCGCCTGTCCACATGGTACACTAACTGTTCAGGCCTCTTCCCATGGCTCCTCAGCCAGGAGTCACTGCCTTCCCTGTCTTCCAGATCATCCTGTGTAAGAGAGAGAGTTCCTTTTCAGGCAGATCTGTCTGAGCCTGAATCTAGAAAGAAAGCTCGTAAGTCTCAGGTCCTCTGATTTTCTAAACCAGGAATACACAATGTTGAAACCAGAAAAAAAGCAGTACCCCTTTACACAGAATGTACTTTCTAGGGAAACTGGGAGGGAACAATAAAGGTTTACCTCTTCATTTTGTCACCCTGCCCTGACTGCAGAACACGATCCCCCTGGAAGACAGATTCTTAACCTCATAGCCGGATCAGTCAACACAGGGGAAACCTGACCCAGGCTCTGAGCCTTCCGTGGCCTACGCCCCGGGGGAGAAGGTACAGTCTGACCTGCCTGTTCTTGGAGCACAGCACTCACCTACAGAAGACCTCCTGGGAGAATGTCTGTATAGGCAGGGTCCTTGTCGCCCAACTTTTCCAAAGTTTCTGTTATGTGGACAAATGACTTTGCTTTTCCAGTGGAAGTGGTCCTTGGACTCCTGATGTAGCCCCATGTTACAGAAGCCAACTCAGCCTGACCACAGTGAGTGCCCAGCAGACGTGGCCACTGGCTTTGGGGGAGAAAGTATCCATGATCTGTCAGAATAATGATTTCAGTGTGTTCTTGGCAGGTTCTCAGTGTGATCCCGCAAGGGTACCCCCACCCCTCTACATGATGTGTTGTACTTGGAGTCCTTCCCCATTTTAGTTTCAGTATCAGTCAGAGGGAAATAACCAAACAGCATTCCTTCATGTGGATAACCAGTAGGCAGCTGGCTACTCCTAGTTAATAACATAACTCCACCAGTGTATTCTGGCAGCTGGGTTTACTTAAGGGAGAAGACACACATTCCCCTGCTCAGAAACAGAGCTGCTAAACATTACTCTGGTATTTCTTGCTGTCTACAAAAGTAAAAACCTTGAGGAAGTATAGCAGTAAGGGACCTACCTGTCTTGTGTTGGCCTGAGCACAAATCTCAGATCTGCCACTTACCAACTGTGCGGCTTTATCCATTCATTTATTCATTTAAGATATATTTATTCACTTAAGAAAGCACATATCACATGGCAGACACACTTCTTAGACGTTAGCTAATCTTGCTGAGCCCCAGAGTCCTCATCTGAAAAATGGGCATAATGATACAGACTCTCAGGGCTGTGAGGAAAATGCGAGATAGTGTATGTGAAGCAGGGAGGCACAGGGCACGTCCCAGAGGCCCTCAGTTAATGGCGTCACTCCCTCCACCCCAGCCTCTGCTAACTGCCTATCCAGTGCAAAACTCCAGGTAATGCCGTCACCTCTTTTTTAGCTATCATCTGGTACAGAAGTTACCTTTATATTCCTTAGTTTTTATATGATATTCATTCACCTGGGGCTGCCCACACTAAGGTGGTGTAAATAATGGCAGAAACCACAATCTCTACCCTAGCTTCAAACCTCACCTTTGCTGTCTGATGCTCAAACATGTCCTTCCTGTTGATTCTTTCTAGGACCATAACTACATATTAATCTGATGGAACTAAATATATATATATGTATATATATATATTTTTTTTTTTTCCTAACCCGAAGTTGAATAGATTTCTCAGTGGCAGGCAGGAGACAGTGACAGCTCTGACACAGACATGTGGTCAGGAGAAGTTGACCCACTAGCAAAATTAATACAGAAGCTAAATTAGGCCTCAGCAGACTCTAGCTTTGCCCCCAAAATCTCCTCCAAATATTCTCCAGTTCATCTGGGGTTATATTATAATATGGAAGTAGGAATAATAGATGGTCCTAAAAATAGCTGCTACACTCCTGACCTCCCTTCAAATTGTGCAGTCCCCTGGTAATGGTGCTGAGAGGAATCCAGGCAGGGTGGCCCTGGCCATGCCTGTAAAACCAGAGTGGGCCATGTATCACACCAGACAAAGCTAGCCTTCCTGCAAATTTCACCAGTCTACCATGGGGTCAGTTGACTTTGTTTCAGAGCAAAGATCTTCTGAAAGTCCTGGAGTAAATCTTGACCCTAATAAGAAAACTTCAGAGCTCTGGTTCAGTGGTTCTGATGTGAATATCAGTCACACTTGTAAATTTCATTCTGTCCTTTCACTCATTCAGCAAATATTTGTTAAGCTCTAACTAAGCACCAGGCCTTGTTCTAGTTATCCCTCCAACTCCTTAGGCATCCAATGCAAGTATTTGGGTCTCGTTTCCCTAAGGCTGATGTCTGCCTTAATAGTCTATCCAAACTGCTCAGTGACTTGCTGTCACCACCCCTTTTCACTGGGAATCACAGTCTGGCTGGGACTCAGGCCTTTATAGCTGTCACCAGCCGGACTGCGATGTCCCCTTCCCCCTTGCACCCAGGTTCCCAGTTCCTAGCTTCCTCCCATCTGCAGGGACACTGCTAGTTACTCTTTGCTAGATGCTCCACATTTGATTATCTAGACAGAGAACTTGTATAGTAAGTGTCCAATAAATGTTATTTGTTCCAATTAGATTGCCAACTAGTAAAGTAACCTACATGAGAATAGGAACTTGCTTGACTTACTCACCGATGTGTCCCTATCCCCTACACCTATGGTTAGCACACAGTGGGCACTGAAAAGATGCTTGTTGGATGAATGGTTCGCTGAAGATTCATTCTAGCCTGTTATTTTACTTTAAGAAGGTGTGGGAATATAACCCTTGCCATTTAATGATAATGCTGAATTTGAAGCAGCAACTTTGGCCTCAGATGCCTCTTTTAAGGCACCCCTAACTGCCACCTCATGCACCCCAGAAAGCTGGAGGTTCATTCTATTCCAAATGAGCTACAGAGATGAATACAACATTGGTTTACTCAGGGGCAAAACAACCCTGGAAATATGCTTTCCTGTTCAGCTAACCAGAGAAAGGAGGGGTCTGCATCATAATGTGGACTATTTCAAGCAAGTATTGCTCTCCTGTGCTTTTTACCACTGTCAAATATGTACAGAAATGACAGTAATTTCCCTCACCCAGAAGTGACAGTTTGAAATATACCGACAGAAGAATATTCCTCTCCATCTCTTTTCTTCCTGCCAACTGTCAGAAATCCTCCAACAGTGACAAGAAAAATCTTAGTTGATGACTTAGAAGACTATAACTCATTCATTGATGCACCACTTTGATTATTTTGAAGGTATTTAGAGCAGCTAGGATGTGTCAGATATTTCTCTGAACACTTAATAGAGAATTGGGAAAAGTTTCAAGACAATCGGGAAAAATGGAGTAGACTGGTTTTTACACATAAGCCTAATTCTCGTCCATCCATATATAATTCCCAGTTTGCTTTCTTCTCAGGCTCATGAGCCTGCGTTAACCTATTAAATGCATGCACTGAACCCACTTTACTACGTGTCTGCCTCAGGTATAGGTTGATGCTGTCAAGGTAATGCTGAGTTGCCATGATACTCATAAGTCAAATGTGTTTGTTGCAATTAGGAAGGAGGATATTTTAAAAAAAAAAAAGGAGAATAGAATTTACTATGTGCCAGTTGTGGTGCTAGGTGCTTTATATATGACAGTCTTAATGTATATTTGCATAATAATCACATGAGGTTGGCATTACTATTTTAGACATTAAATGCTGAAAAAGTTCCAGAAAAAGAAAACAACCTGCTTACTACCCCATAGTATTTGAGTTGCACTCCTTTCTCCACAGCAAGAATTTCTGTACTGGCAAAGTAATCACTGCTTCCACTGTGTTACTCCAGCTCTTTGTCCATAGTTCTGTGATAGGTATAAATTCCATGTTAATTGCCTGTATCTTGATGTCTCCAACTGGGCTTATCCAGTTCATAGAATTCTATCAGTCAAGTTTTAACCCTGGAAGCAGAAGCAGTAGAAAATAATATGAAAAGGTTTACTGAAAGGAATTGGCTTATGCAATCTTGGGGGCTGCCTAAATTAGTCCAGTATCCACAGGCCAGGCCAACAGGAAGGACATGGACTGAAGCCACTACTTGCTAATGAATTTCTTCTCTCAGGTGAGCTCCAGCCTTGCTTTTAAGGCCTTTCATCTGATTGAATCAGGCCCACCCAGATTCTCTAGGATTAATCTCTCTTAAAGTCCACAGATTATGGGCTTTATTTTGTCTACAAAATACCTTCACAGCAATATCCAGATTAGTGTTTGTTTTGACAATTGGAGACTATAGTCTGTACAGGTCCATACATCAAAAAGACTGTTACAACCTGATATATTTTACCTTATTACTTATTATTTGTTGTCTCTCTTTCCTCACTGGAATGTTACTTCCATAAGCAAATCAAACTCTTCAGTTTTGTTTAATGGATGTATTTTTCAGCAACTAGAATACTGTCTGGCACATGATAAGCAAGCAAAGAATTTGTGCTGAATGAAGGAATGACTTTTTCTCAGGAAGGAGGCTTCTCTCTCCGTAAGGTCTCTCCAGTGCCCAGCATAGTTCCCAGAACAGAGCAGGTGGTTATAATTGTTTTGAACTGAATTGCCAAGAGAAGACCAGCTGGTGATGCACATTGTTTCCATGCCTATAGAATTCCATAACTCAGGTGAACTAGTGGTGTGGCAAGGATGGGCGTGGGGGGCCAGAGGGCAGTTGACATACCTGGTATTACCAAGGCATGCAGGAGTGGATGTCAGCACCATCACACCCCTGCTGGGGACTCTGGGGACCAAAGATGGGAGGAGATGCAGTCACAATTGACAGTCATGCTTGAAGTAATTTCAGAAATAGCTTAATATAGCATTGGCTGAAAGGAAGCAGGAAAGGTCATAGAGTATATGGCTTCTGGGTGAAAGCCCTCTGCCTCTAGGTGACAGCCTGACAGTCTTGGACTACCAATTCAGATGATTAGTCAACAGAGGAAATGGCCATGAGCCCCTAAAGTCAAGCTTCAGTTTCTGTGGCTCCTGGACTGTTGTCCTTGAAAGACAAGGGTATCTGATACCATAGAGTTGTTTCTTTTGGAGCCCCAGGGCTGTCAGGCTTCTCTTCCTAATCACAGTGGGGTACTTTTATTGACATTTGGGATGATAATTATATGTACCATTCTTTTAATATGGAACATGATTCCTCCTTTTTACTCTTAAAAAACAGAAAATTTTCCTACCAAATCTGTTATTACTGAGTGGTATTTTCTTCTTTCCGATATATACTAGACCTGCCAGTCTGCCAACTCAGCAGTGCTTGTAAATATGTATGCGCCACACACATACACAGGCATGCATGCATGTGTGCACACACACTCACACACACACACACGCACACACACACACAGGCAATAGTAAGAAAGTGAATAAGACTAGAAATGGAAACTTGGGAATAACCAAGGAATAGAATACTTATTTAAACCATATTCTCATGTGGTCTAGACTATAAGGAAAACACACTCAGAATGTTAAAAATAAATTAACTGAAACATTTGTAGACATGAGACTATGAATTTGGCACTTAAAGAAGCAAGCGTGTATAAGATGGGATCAGTGTACTACAGAAGCAATAAACTGAAATATCAGACCACAGAGTCAGGCTATGAATTTCCCTTTTTACAAAACTCTGTGAAGGAACTAGAACCAGAGCCAAAACTCTGAGAGAAGATGTGGTTAACACCTTTCACAGGAGGCACCAAATAAAAGCTTGCTGAAGGTGAACTCACAAAACACCTGTTAGAACTGATGGAGCTAGGCTTCAGAAGGATATCTCTGTGGGACTGAATCATTCCTAAATGTAATCAGACGATGCCTTTGAAGACCTGTAGGTTTCTCAGTTCAGTGAAATCTGAGCTATCACCACCACACCACCACCATACTTTTGTGATTCTTTCTCAGTCTACTCTATTCATTGGTATTGCAGCAGTCAGACACTCAGGAGGCTCTGCTTGCTCCATGCTTCCCCCAAGCAGAGCATGATTATGCAACATAATTCTTCAAAATCTATATAAACACTTCAGCAAAGCACTAAACCAATTAGAAAGCAGTGTTTCGACTTTGCCCAGAAATATTTAGGAAGGGAATACGATTCAGGTGAACTTTGAGACTCAATGATCAGTAGAGGCTGGTTTCTGGACATGTTCCTGAGAGACAGTACTGTTAAAAATTACTGAATTAATTTAAATAAAAATTGAAAATAAAAACAGATCTGAAAAATAAGTTCTAATAGAGCACTGCAGTGGTACAAATAATTTTGAAAAGGATTTAAAAACTCATTTATGTTGGACTTTGCCATGTTTCCATGGATTGCATGAGTCCGAGTGTTTCTATATTTTAAAACTGTCCATGTCAAGCAGATTGACAGCCAGGCAGATCTGAAGGGAACTGAACATTGTGGGAGGACATTATTATTTATCTGTCCCCTGCTGGTTGCTAAGTTAGTTTAAGAAATTTATAAAGACACATACAGTGAGGTAAGGTAAAATAAATTTTTTAAAAACTAAGACAATAAGAGAAAGAGAAAAGAGGGTTAGACAAATAAGATGGTGCCAGAAATTAGGTTAATACCCAAAAACAAATTCCCTAGATACTAGATGACATGGATAAGAAAGCTCTCCCGTTCCCTATGGACCACAATTCCTACCATCATCCAATCTCCACATCAGTTCTCCAAACGCAGTGAATGGGTGGCATAAAGCCACAAGACCTAGCCTCTTCCTCTAAACTAACCAATTCTCTCATTTCTTCCCTGGGGGATGGGATAGAAATTAAGCAGTTGCTGAGTGTAGAAGGGGGAAGGGTCTCAAAGGTCGCCCCTGTCTGGATTCTTCCCACTATGTAAACTGCTTTCTCCTAAGGGTTAATAAATAAATTGGATCATTAAGTATGAGTCTCCTAAACCAACCAGACTTCAGCAAAGATGATCAGGAAAACCAGCAATCCAAGCGTAGGTAAGGACAAGTCAGCGATTCTATCACTACTCAGGTTTGCAAGGGTTAGGTGATCACATTCGTTTCCTTCCCTCTCTGAGTTAAGAACCAAACGAGAGATGGATACCAGAATTAAAACGACGGAAACTAAGACACCCACTTTATTACCGGGAAAGCTGAAATTGAGGATGCAGCTTGACTTCCGTGAGACAACATGAGCCTCCTCTAAACAGAATCTAGAGTCTAAAGCACAGGTCTCCCACTGCAGGGGCAGAGGGTAGCTGGGTAAGCCCCAAAGGCATGAGCAGAGCAGAGGGATCCTGACAAAAAGTGGCTCCAAATAGAGTGGGTCAAGAAGAGGCTGAGCCACACGTGGCCAGAGGCTCTCCTTTATCTCATCAATCAGATGAGTCTCTCCTCTCCTGGGTAGCGGGTGGAAAGTGGGTTAGTGAATCAGTCAAGAGAAGATAGAAAGAAAAAGGTGGTACCACCCATGCTTCCTTGTCTTCTGTGGGGCGGGACATGAGTTGTGCCTGTGAAGGACCTTGCAGACCACCCGCAGCTGCGTCAGGTAGGTGACGCTGGGGTGCCCTGTACAGGAAGGAAGCAGAACTGCACAAGTGTTGATTCATTTCTCAGGTCCATAACCAAAGCTTCAAGGTAACACGCACTTCCGTGTAGGCCTGAGCGGGCACGTGGGACAGAGCGCTTGCAGCTTCTTCCGTCTCTAACAGGCTGAAAGACATGAGAATGTGGCAAGTTAGCATGTTAACGTGAGGCATCTGTCGGTATCCCTCTTCCCCAGGCTTAAAGGTGCGTTGGGTCATCCCTCCCCACAAAACCCTTCAAAGCTCCTCTTTGCTCTCAGATTTAAGATCCACCCTCCTAGCATATCCTACAAAGCTCCATCCTGTGGTCCAGGACCTGTCACATCTGTGTCACCTATGGCTCCCTCGCTCACCGTCACCCTCACTCGGCAGCCCCAGCACTACCACCGGAGTGCTGTCCCCCACCCGGAGCTCTCCCAGCCCCGCTTCTGCTGGGTAACTGCAACCCATCTGCCCAGTCTCCATTTCCTTCGGGAAGCATCTCCACCAACCTGGTTAGGCACACCTCACCCTGAGGTTCTCCTGGACCACCACCTGTATCACACTGATGGTCAGTTCACTTGTCAACATGTCTTACTAGAATTTATACTTTGGAGAGTCAGGAACCATGTCCGTCATTTTATTATTTATAACCAACTTGTAGCACCGTGTTTGTCATTTCAGAGGTGCTGAGTACATAGTGAATGAGAGACCACGCCCAACCATGGACCCTCAACCCCCACCCCAGCCTCCTGTCCCCTCTGCTTAGGGGCTCACATCAGAGTAAGGAGAAATATAGATTCCAAGATCCTGCTTCTTAATTAAGTATTTTTATTGTTACTGCTATACTGGATAAAATCTCCAAGGACCAGAGAATTTGGAAATCAGCAGTTTCTCTTTCTTTTCTGCCAAGTTGTGGGAGTCACAGCGCTCTTCTCCCAAAAGTACACCCTCCCAAGTGGCTTATGAGCTCGGCTCTCACCTAGGAGCCAACAGACCATCTTTGTTCAGTCACACAGTCACCGCTCTACTTCAGCCCTCATTAGCCTTGCTTTCAAAAGGCTGATTATAGCCCCCGACCCACAAGGGTGACTTTGGTGGAAAGGTGAGTGCAGTTTTCTGTCAAAGCTCATGCTCCTAAAATATTTAAAATCCCAGAGTTGCCACTCCCCCACTCTGAACTGACCCGTGGACTAACCCCTTTCTACTCCTGCTCCGAGAAATCCCAGGGTAGTTCTCTGGGGAAAGTGATCTTCCTGATGTTTTCGCAGGCATTGCCTACTACCTCAAAGAAGGGTCCTGACTCTGTAGTAGGGTTCTTAAACTTCATTCAGGTCTTGGATTTTAGGGGATCGGAAAACGACCTGAATTACATTTGCAAAATTTTGTGCAGATACACATTTGTCTGGGGAGGAGTCTGTAGCTTTTACTAGAATCTCAGAGCAGCCCAAAGCCTCATGGTCCTGTTGATTTAACTGAATGGTCCCTGTACGTCGTCTTCCAACTGATCCCAACCATGGCTTTCTCTTCCTTTAACTGAGGCCATCCCAGGGGTATGCAGAACATTTCCTCATATACTGCATTCTTTGTATCAGCTCAGCTTGTTTCCACCTTAGAGCCTCTCCCCTCAGGGGTAGTGCTGACACAGTGGAAGGCCCTGCTGCATCAGTTTATGAGCGAGCCCACTAATGGGAGTGCAGGGACCTGGGCTCTCCTGTGGACTCTGCTTCTGAATATGCGTGTAACCACATGCAACTGATCTATCCTCTGCATTCTTCAGTTTTCTGTCTGTTGAAAAAGGAAAGAAAAACAGTGTAAACTAGATAAAATCTAAAGTCTCTCTAAGCTCTAAAACATCTATAATTACATGAAATTAGATTATGGGCAGAAACGAGGCTCTGAGTAATTATCTGTACAGGTACAAGCTGTGTTAAAATAGTCCACGGCACACCACCTTCTAGAATTGCATGAGCATGTTGTATATCTAACAGGGTAACCTTAGACTACTTCCTGTGTGTTCTTCTACCTCTGTATTTTCTTTTTGCCACATCGTTTTCAAACAATGGGTATCTGCTATGGCAGTATTGTCTCAGAATAACAGAACAAAAAGCCAACTTCCAGCTTTAAAGTTTTCAAAATCAACTTTGAAATCCTCAGGATAGAGCATAGATTGAATAGATTTAAAAAGAAGCCATGATAATATAATTTTCTTTATTTCTTGTTCTAGGCTTGATAAAGATTCTTCAGAGTTGGGAAGGAGAAAAGAGCTGAGGAGACAGTGCCTAGACATAGTGTGTCCCAGGGAGGGGACTCCCACACCAGCCGCTCTCCCCGAGGCGACCCTGGTTTGGAAGGCCAGGTATGGAAGGCCAGTGTTAGTTTCCTGGTTGGGTCCCAGGAGAGTGAACATGATCCTGAAGTTCCCTTGTCCCCACCAGTGTAGGATGGTTGCAGCAGGAGGCTGGAGAAATCCAGGCAAAGAAGCTCTGGAACAATCCCCAAACCTCCTGTGCCCAAGAGCAGGACAGGGAATTGGTTAGAATTTTGAATTAAATCAACATCTGTGATCTCTTTATGCTGACAGGGAAGTGAGATTCTATCTCTTCACTGACAATTCTTCACAGCCAATAACATCTTATTCTGATGTCATCATACGATATCATGACAAAGATAGCATTGCCAAAGTCCTCTCTGAGATTCACATTTGGCCAATAGAGACCCAGCTTCTTAATGCAAGAGGAACTTATATTCAATTAATACCCAAGTCACAACAGTTATTTTCAGATATATTGACTTTTATACACTAAAATAACAAGTGAATAATTCCTTTAAGACATATAAAATGTTTCAGTGCTTTTTTACATTTATCAAAATGTTACTAATGTGAAAACACCATAGTAACACCCTAGTGGTGAATAACACAGCTCCTTTGCCAGGTAAACTCATTTGAGCTCAATAGGAAGGTACCAGGCTGTGATGCCAACCATGCCTCTGAGCTCTGCAGGCTGACAGGGCAAGGCCTGAATGTGGGTGCATCCACACGCTCAGACAGTATGCGGCTTTGTGCAGTTCTGACCGTGGCCACAGACCACAGGCAGCTCCCACGGGGCTTTCCTCCAGGACATCACAAGGAAAACAGGCTGGTGTGCTGAAACTACACTGCCCTTCATTATTCTCATACCAGGAAAAGAAATATTAATCCAGTAAAGTCAAGTTTTGAAAAGACCCAAAGCACAAAACATAGGATTTCACATTTGAGAAAAGCAATTTTGCAGGCCCACATGATACCCTCTGAAGAGAAGTTTAAAAATGACAAGTTCAGGACCCAACGAACAGAGTCCACAGAATGGGAGGACCGCCTCAGACATTTCTTTCAAAGAGAAGAAACAGCAGAAACCATCTCCACACCACAACACCCTGTTATATCTCAGCAGCTTCCTTGACTCGGGAAAGAAAAATATGTTTTTGACTCTATACTCCTGACATTTTAGGCGAACGACCTGCAGAGCAAACTTTGTCTCCCCTCCACCTTTTTTGAAACTGACTCTTTTCTCACAAAATATCACAGAGTAACTTTGGCCATGTGAGACTTTGAAAAGCACCTTGCTCTCTTTCCACTATTCACCTCCATCCCCCTTTCCAAAAAAAGTGATGAGAGCCCATGGTGTTGAGACAGTTCATGTTAATGGGAATTAAATAATGTTCATGGAAGTACCTGAAAACCTGTGAATTGATTATTATCATGTCCCAGGAATTGGTACCTCTCCTGCCCCATGGTCGCTTTCAGCTTGCGGAGTAAGGGAAGGCAACATGAGACGGGGAGGAGGGCGGCTTATGGAGTCAGAGCCGGGCAGGGCGAGGCGCCCGCGGGAGGGCTAGGAGCTGGCGAGGTGGGGTCTCAGCTTCTCAGCAGTCTGTGTGCCAATGAGGAGCAGCATCTCAGCGACAGCTCTGACCAGGCTCAGAGGCACAGTGGGGACTTCAGGCTGGGGATGCCCCAGGCTCTATCTAACAGGTACATGTTACCTGCCCATGCTCTCAGAGGTCTTGGCATAAGGTTGAAGAACTGAGTACTATCCATTCTGATTCACATCCACCAAAGCACTTTCTCCCTGAGCCCAGGGGCTGGGATCAGGATATTTTTCTTTTTTAAAATGTAGTTGTTACTTTCATATTTCAGGAGAGCTTTGGATATAGCATATGATCTTAGTGTGTGTGATGATGGGTTCATTAAGAAGTCTCTTAGAGAAAATGTTGTAAATTTTCTATTTTAAAGTAATTGTCTTCCTTATACCCTCACATTGTTTTCTAGGGTTTTAAATTATGCAGGGGTTTGATGCTCTGTCATGGTGGCACAGGTTTGTCAGTGGGACCTGTCCCCAGAACTCTCCTGTGTCCAAGAATTTATCCAAAAGGTATTCCTTGAAACTAACTTTAAACTTGTGCCTCCTACAAAGTACATCTAAAATGTGACTACCTGCCACCACCCCCGGCGGTGCTGCCAGCACGCCACCCCCATCTCCTGTCCTCCTGGTTTCCCCCAGGGCCTTTTTCCTTGACAGAGCAGTTGGAACAATCTCTTTAAAACATCATTTTCTCTGCCACTGCCCCCAACCACCCGCTCCCAGTTGGTTATCTCATTCAGAATAAAGATCAGAGTCTTCACCACAGTCCATACCCAGGTCCTGCACTTGGGGCCTAACGCCCTGCAGTTGATGTCTTGAAATCTTAATACTTTTTTCTTTGAATTTGAGTTTTGTAAATGAAGTCCAGTGGGACCATGGAACATGTGTTCAGAGTTGGGACCTCAGCTCATGTACCGTCCTGCATCCCACTATTTTCCTGCCTCCCCAGGATAAGTTTTGGTTGCCCATTCCCTACCCTGTGGTGTCCTAAGCCCCATCAGCTCCCACCCCTGTCCCTAACACACAGCAGATGCCTTGCCCCTGGGGTGGTGACCTGGTCAAGTGGCATGGATGACAGCAAGAGTCCTGAGTTCTGCCACAGCCCTGAACCCCCACCCCCGAAGGACCCGGCCTGGGCCAGCATTTATAGTCCTCCAACAGGTACTTGGTGAGGGTGGTGAGCAGTGGGGCAAGCCTCTCTCTGTCCCCTAATCAGGCACTAAGCATGCTCCCAGACATTTGCAATCCTTTGGGGGCCACCCATCCACCATGGGGTGGGGGAGGACGGGGAGGGCCTTCATCCCCCCCCCTCAACCAGGGTAAGGCATATTGGTGGTCCATTGGCTGGGGAGGAGACCCCTGCAGCCAGTGAGCCTTGTCCATGCTGAGCCCCAGGACAGGAGCCCTACTGCCCAGGAGGCTCTGCACTCACCCCCAAGCATCGCCATACTCAAGGGAGTACAGTCTATATAGTAAATAAAATGAAAGGAAAAAGGCTTATATTTTAGTACTTATAAAGTCCCTTTTTTTACTGCTTTTCAAACAAGGGGACCCCCATTTTCATTTTGCAGTGGGCCTCCTCAATTATGAAGCCAGCCCTGCCGGTGCATGATTGGCCCCTGCCCAGCTCTCCAGCTTCAGCTCCTCGGCTCCCTGCCTCCTGCGCTCCATTCAGCCAGCCTGGAGTTCTTGAAGGTCAGAGAATACACCAAGCTCAATCCTGCTCGCTGTTTCTTCTACCAGGAACACTATTTCCCCAGGTCTCTCCACAGGACGCTTCCTCATTTTGGTATCTTCCTCAATTGTCACTTCCTTATCCTGATCCCAAATGATCGCCATCTTCCTTGTTCACCCTGTAAAAATGCCCCTCCCTGCTAATCACTCATTATCTCCTTACTCAGCCATATTTTTTTTTCAAACTCTTTAAGAGCTGAGTTTTGTTAGATATGTGCTTGTTGCCATTGTCTGACATGCTCTATGAGGTTAGGAACTTTTTTTGTTCATCTCTTAATCCCCTTGCCTAGAATAGTGCCAGATATACAATTAGTGCTTAGTAAATATGTGCTGAATGAACGAACTAACCTGTATCCGTCATCCTGTATTCCTCTTGCTCATAGTTGCCCTGTAGAGGAGGGAGAGAACCATCTCCTAAAAGAGAGATCTCCCCAGACTGAGGCCTATTATGCGTTCAGTTACTAGTCAAAAAGTATTTATTGGACATTGACCACATACAGTGATTTGTTGATCCTGTGAGGATCTATGTTAGACCCTAAGGAGAAGACTCATTATAAACGACCCTCATTTTTCAGTCATCAAAATTGTTTAGAGCATTCAATTAGTGTTCTAATGTTTCCCTTCCATCACTCTACTGTGAATTGACATCATCCTAGGCTAGTATACACTTGCTTCAGCATTTAGTAATACAGCAGGGGGATAGTATTCAATTTGAGGGCATAGGCTTTGGTTTTTCTATTATAATAACATCTTTTTCTACTATATCATCCACAAAACTCTGTCCTCTGGTGTCATCTCGTAGTTATCACAAAAATGCTGCATATATCCTTCAGAGAGGGAATGCTCTAACTCTATTTTGTGTAATAATGTCATTAAACTTGACTCCTTGGCTTCTTTTTAATGCCATTAAAAGTGGCTGCCCAGTCACCTCACTTTCACTTGGCACCTCTCCAGCAGGCTCCAACCACCAGTGTGGAGAGCTGACCCCTGGAACGGAGCCCAGGCTGGGGCCCAAACTCGCTCTGAGCACCTCCTTGGCACCCGTGCTCTCCTGCCCCCTCTACGTGTTTCCTTGGCATTAGCTGGTGCTGACACAGGTTGGTGTTTGTAATGAAATTAGTGACACCAACAGCCTCTTCCAGAAACTCAGCGATTCCTTTACATGGACATGACTCTTCCCTCACCCCACTGGCGCCATGTAAGTCAGCACCCCCAAGTTTGGAAGCACAGATTCCACTTGGTGCTTCCCATTGTTTATGGCTTCCCGGCCAAGTTCTCGAGCCCTGTGAACTTGTTTTCATCCAAGTCAATTGAATCCAGTTTAGCAGGAAATGTTCCTTGACGTAGAGATGTCCAAATATGTGTTGCCCTCTGCCAGGGTTGGGCTAATTCTTTTGAAATCAGGTGATGTAATGATTCCTGTTATTTAAAGACAAAATAAATAATAAAAAATAAATCACCAGTTCCATGGGGAAGACAGGAGAAAGTCAAGCACTCTTGTTCCACTCTCCTGCCAGCTTATACAGATGTCTTTCAATGAAATGGACTTAAGCTTCCTGACAGTTAAGATGGTAAGAAAATCTCAAAAATAAGTCAATTTTTTAAGAAAAGAATATGCCCATGGCAAGAAAAGGCAGATAGAGCTGTATGAAAAAGTTACCACTCAAAAGACCATACTCTAATTTGCCAAATGATTATTTAATTCTCAAATAAGACAATGATTATTATTTGATTCTCAAATAAGACAATAGACTAAATCTTCTCTTGAGCACTCTCACTGTGACCTGCCCTATTGAGCCAGGGTGAGGTCCCCTCCCAAATAGACCCTCTCAAGTCAAATCACCCTTGCAGGCCATCCTATTAATGCATCACTAGTTGGTAATCACAGGCCGTGTCTGGGAGAATTCCCTTGCCAGCTGTCCTGTAAATTCACAGCACTGGTCACAAGAGGGATAAGGCATCAAAGAGAATTGCTAAGATACAGCACCACAGCAGAAATACCAATTCAACAGGCATGCTCCATTCACAGACGTATGCTCTTTAAGAGAGTTGAGGTATTAAAAACAGGAGGCTAGTGATTACCTCTAACATCCATGCCAACACTTCAAAATTTGCAATGCTTTATTCATTGTCCCAGATGGGATGGGTGGTGTTTGCACAATTCTATGCAGGAGAAAATCTCCATGAAGGAAAGAAACAATGTGACCTAGAATGAGCAGAATTAAATTTCTCTTGGTTCTTGAATTAGGATCCTAATTGCCTGAGCAGATGGCTGCATGCTAATGGTCATGCTTTATCACTATGATTCCCAGACCCCAGGTTTGTTTTGGCCTGTTAAGAATAAAGTTGCCACCAGTACACACTTGAACACTTCTTGAAACCCAGGGCAATTACATGAGCTGGCTTGGAAATCCCATAATTTCATAGGTCCTACATATGCTGAAGATGCCTTTTTCTTGACTTTCTACATTTTTAACAAAATTTTGGGCCCCTCTCCAGTTATAGCAACCCACCTTAGAGATGCATGGTTCATCCAGTTAGTTACCTTTCACATCAAAATCTGGCATTTAACTGACATGAGTTTTCCTTACAAGTTGTATTATATGTATGTGTGTATCCTCTGGGAAATGTGCATTTGAACTGAAGCTGGGGCAAGAGGTGGGGGGTAGGGATGGGCAGGGTCATTAGCAGCATGCCTTGTGTACGAGTGAGCCTGGGTGTACATGTCACGGAATTCTCTCTGATCATTAATCATAGATATGTTCATTATTTGAACTTTGCTTTTCTCCTGGTGTGTAAGCCAGATAATTTTCCAACCTAACGTAAGCAATTAAGTTTCAGTTGTTTATATACCCTTGTTTTACCTCGTTTTATTGGAAAAGCTGAATAACATGGAATCTAGTTCATGGACCAACAGAATTGTATCATCAGGGCATGCACTCAGTGACGAAACTAAAAACTAGAAGTGGAAAACTTGCTGTCACTGTCTCCTACTTGAGTCACTTGTGTAGAAAAACAGCCTAAAAAAATAGCAATATGTATCAATGTAAGTTTAAGCTTGATAAAATATTAATGACACTTAATCTCTTATGTAGACAAGAAACCCTGTTAAGAGATTCAAAATAAACTCATTTAGGGTAAGCACATGTCCTAAATTTCTCCCTCATGCAAAACAGTGAATTCCACTACCACCCTTTTTCCAAACCTAAGGTCCATCTCCGTCTTGTTTTTCTTATTGATCTCAATGCCTTTATGCTGTCATGAGTTACATAAAGCTTGGATCTCTTCTGCCTCAATAATTTCAACATGTATTTATATTTCCAGATGGCTACCATGAAGTATTTTATTATCTGAGAGTCTCTGGTATCTCTAGCCCATGGGGAAAGTAATGGAAAATCCAAATAACCAAACCACTGAAACCCTAGACGACAGCTCAAGAAACTGGCACTCTTGTTTCCAGGTGCAGTTACTGTTTTCCTTGAATCTTTAATGTGGGTCCATCACTTTAGAATGACCCATCCACCTTCTACAGCAGTTTTCCAATATAAAACTGACTCACCCACTGATACATGGAAAGACTTAGGCCTTTTTTCCTCCTAGAGAAATGAATTTGAGATGAGATGCTGTTAGAAGAACATGATCATTGTCCACTGCATGTATTTCCCCAGAAGTGTTCGTACTGGGGCCCGGCTTCAGCCTACAGTGCTCCCGTCAGCCTCAATGAACAAGTTAGAATGTTACTCAGCACTTTGGAGACATAAGCTCAACCAAGCATGTCATTCTCAATTTGATAACCAGAACTCACACAGTTTCTTTGGGCAGGCAAGTATAATGGACTGACTTTTAGCTGAAAACAGGATAGAAATAAGCAAGAACTTTCTTACTTTAAGTTGTTAGGCTTTTAATTGTGTCAAAAGAGTAATTTCTCCTTCATTATTAAAAAAGAAAGAATAGATACATGTATTCTTGTCTCTTCAGTCGCATTTCAACTTGAGGTGAACTGAAAGACTTTTCAAATGTTTTTGCCAGCCCTGAGAAATATTCAACCTACCACTACTGCCCAAAGTTTCAGAAGCAAGTGAAAAATAACTGGCACCTGAGCTACAAGAGACAGACTGGATTGCCCCTTCCCCTGACTCCCTGGCTGATTCTAACCACAGGAGCCTTTCTCTGGAAGGGATGGGGGAGTTTCAGTGTTCCAGGCAGGTGTGCTCCCACCTGAGCTTCAGAGCTGGCCAGGTGCCATTCTCTTTCACCCCTGTCGTGAATAGGCAACAAACAAATTCAGGCTGGTTCTTGAAACCCAGAGTTACAAGGCTTTACGCACAGGTTGGGCCCCTCAGATTCCATCACACCACAGTTGGGTGGCAAAAGGCCAATATACAGCCGTTTTTAGGAATGAACGATAATGAGCCCTTGGAAATTGCAGACTGTTTACTGTTGCCTCATGGTAATTGTGGGAAGAGTTTTGGAAGCTCTTCTGAGAAATCTGGTGAAGTAAGAATGGAGAGAGAGAGAGCCATAATTTGAGGAAAGGC